>NC_087153.1:31465521-31565521 GCF_035594125.1 Scylla paramamosain | reverse complement strand
TCTCTAATGGGGTCTGGTCCAGTCATTGCAAGGGAACGAGGAAGCCAGCACACCGATTTCAGGGAAGAAAGCTACACAACAACATCCTTGAACTCGTATAGTTAACCACTCTAGACCTCACTAAGACTGTTTTGAACGGCCACCGAGATGACTGGTCTAGTTCTCATGGGTTTTTCCTATCGCTGGCGCAGAATCCTTTGTTCCACCATCCTTAGAACCATACAAACCCTTTTGGAAGCCTTAATCACTTCCAATACACCGTGTAAAGGAGGAAGAGATAAAGCGCTGGAGTGCTTCGGAATAGGGGCCTCAGTCTTTTCTCTCCTCGCAAATAGATGCTCTCACTTCATGCACGACTCACACTCCGTCCAGGTCGCGTCACCCTTTGTTATGCAGATGCCGCCAGTACCACCAAGGATCCTCATCAGCTGCGTGAAGTCCTCGGTGTGTCCCCTAGTGTGTGTGCCTCCGCCTACGCCACGTATATACTCCCAGCACATTACCATAACAGCTAACATTTGTACCCGCTCCCTTAAACATTAGTACCTGAATATCAAAGCTTCTCTCTCTTCTTCTATAAGGTATTTAGTTTTTTATCATTAATGGGTGTACAGTAATGTGGTGAAATCAACCTAATATATATTCTCTCTCTCTCTCTCTCTCTCTCTCTCTCTCTCTCTCTCTCTCTCTCTCTCTCTCTCTCTCTCTCTCTCTCTCTCTCTCTCTCTCTCTCCCGGCCGATCTTCCTAACACAAAAATATAAATGTAAATAAAACTACAGTAAGGAATAACTCTTTCAGCACTACGGCCTCAACTATTATTCTGGATATCGCTAGAGAATTTTGTTGAATTTACAGTGATACATTTTATGATGAAGGGCGTTGGAAATCATCTCTAGTTACTCATCCACTACAATTTATATCTTTATTTATTGCACTTCGACTAACAAGTGATGGCTGCATGAGGCTGGTAAATTGTCAGTATCAGTGTATGGGGGTTAAGCGGCTGGTTTTGCTTGAAATCCCTTGCAGTTCCTGGTATACTCTTCGTTCGGTCAGGTCCTCTCACCAATGCAGACCAAACATTCTTCCTTCCTACCTCCCACTCCCTGGCATTACCCAGTTGAATCCTCCGGCAGCGTTTAGTGAGGAATTTCGAAAGTCACCACTGCCAGCAATAAGAGTGAATAAGAAAGGGCTCAAAAATGAAGTGCCCTTAGTTTTATCTCGGTCAAATCACCCAGGATTCCTATTCAAAATGACATGTTGCCATACTGTCATTACGGGTTAGCCTTGATAATGAATTCCTGGTGCAGATTTAGAATATGATTTAAAGAGTTGCCGCCTTCTTGTGTCTGTGGCTTTACTTTTTGCGCGGTAAAAATCTATCGAGTTACTCAAATAACAAGCGTCGTGCCACCAGTCAAAGGATGAACGAAACCATTTAGAAGGGCTCTCCTCTTGTATTTATCTTTTTTTTTATTTTATTTTTTTTTTTAGAGCAGCTTATTAAGTGGAGTCTCTCTCTCTCTCTCTCTCTCTCTCTCTCTCTCTCTCTCTCTCTCTCTCTCTCTCTCTCTCTCTCTCTCTCTCTCTCTCTCTCTCTCATTTTTATGTCCTTGGCCAGAGTCCTCGACACGTAACATAAACACTAACACACACACACACACACACACACACACACACACACACACACACACACACACACCAGTACGCAAGGCTTCCTCACAGTCGCAACTTTGAACTTCTTGGAGGTGACACTGAAATTCTACTGAAGAAGTGTCCAAGGCGTCACGATGAGCCAGCCGCCCACGATGAGATCATTAAACTTACAAACCACCACCACCAGCACTCCTCTCCTCCACCAAGGACAAGGAATCATCCCCCACTCCGAGTCTCTCAAAAGGGGTTACAGCGTTCCCTCTCTCTCCTGATCCCCACTACCGTCACCTCGAGTTAATGGACGCGTCACAAAAAAAAAAAAAAGGAACATCGACACATACAGCAGACACACTAATCACTCCGGGACGTGTGTCAGCACGGTATAGTCTGCCTTGTGCTAGACTTCCCACAAAGTATGGAATGCAAGGATTACCACTGATCGAAAATAGCCCACGGTCGCATCCTGAAACGCGTGTGGCTCTCGTAAGGACTATTTTCAAAGAGGATTGTAAGTCTGGGCACGATATTCTGAAACACTTCCGCGCTGCACCTCCACTACATTCAAAAGGTTCTAGTTAGTGTTGCAGTTTTTAAGGGTGTTTTTTTTTTAATATATATATATGGTTCTAGTAACATATTATGAACAAGTTTTTCTATATTATTAAAAGGAGAAACAGTCTGTGGTCTTTGAGAATAGCGATAAGGGTGAGCAAACATTTCTGAATCTGCTGCTTCTCATGGGTGTTTTTCGTTTTTTTTTTTTTTTCGCTGACGTATCCCTGTTAACTATTAGCATTAGAATCATGAAAGCAGCCTTGAAACCCACATCACATCCACCGGTCTGTTAAAAGTGGTCGGGATAAGAAGCCAAAACGTTTGAGTGTGGTTCAGGTGGAGCGTGATGGCATCCAAGTTCAGGTGGACCGTGGTGGTATCACGGTTCAAGTGGAGCGTGGTGGCATCACGGTTCAGGTGGACCGTGGTGGCATTCAGGTTCAGGTGGAGCGTGGTGGCATCGCGGTTCAGGTGGACCGTGGTGGCATTCAGGTTCAGGTGGAGCGTGGTGGCATCCAGGTTCAAGTGGAGCGTGATCGCATTCAGGTTCAAGTGGAGCGTGGTGGCATCCAGGTTCAAGTGGACCGTGATGGCATTCAGGTTCAAGTGGAGCGTTGTGGCATCCAGGTTCAAGTGGACCGTGATGGCATTCAGGTTCAAGTGGAGCGTGGTGGCATCCAGGTTCAAGTGGAGCGTGGTGGCATCCAGGTTCAAGTGGACCGTGATGGCATTCAGGTTCAAGTGGATTGTGGTGGCATCCAGGTTCAAGTGGAGCGTGGTGGCATCCAGGTTCAAGTGGAGCGTGGTGGCATCGAGGTTCAAGTGGAGCGTGGTGGCATCCGGGTTCAAGTGGAGCGTGGTGGCATCCAGGTTCAAGTGGAGCGTGGTGGCATCCAGGTTCAAGTGGAGCGCGGTGGCATCCGGGTTCAAGTGGAGCGTGGTGGCATCCGGGTTCAAGTGGAGCGTGGTGGCATCCAGGTTCAAGTGGATCGTGGTGGCATCCAGGTTCAAGTGGAGCGTGGTGGCATCCAGGTTCAGGTGGAGCGTGGTGGCATCACGGTTCTGGTGGAGAGTGGTGGCATCCAGGTTCTGGTGGAGCAAGGTGGCATCCAAGTTCAAGTGGAGCGTGGAAGCATCCAGGTTCAGATAGAGCATGGTGGAATCCAGGTTCAAAAGTGCAGCGTGATGGCATTGCGGTTCAGGTGGAGCGTGGTGGCATCAAGGTTCTGATGCAGCGTGGTGGCATTACAGTTCTGATGGAACGTGCTGGTATCACGGTTCAGGTGAAGCGTGGTGGTATCGTAGTTCATCTCCCCGTGACGAAGGATACATGTCATTAAGACCGTCCGGCGCACAGTGAGTATCGCATTCTCCACCGCTGCAGCACTGTACCTCCACTAGTTTCAGTAAAATCTAATGCGAGTCATTGGCGATTTAAAATGGCGTTTTAAGAATTTCAGTGACAGTTTAACAATGATTGATACTGCACCGTTAATAAGAAAAAAAAAAAAAAAAGAAAGAAAGAAAGAAAAGGAACGTCGAGAACCTGATCAATTGTCTCTGCGACTTTTGACATTAGTATAAATGGAACTCCAAAGCGTACAGGAATCTTTAGAACCAATGTTACTAACCAGCCTGTAGATTTTTGTAATATGGAAAAAAAAAAAGTCCCCTAAGAACATGTAATCAGATATTTCCGCGTCTTGATATCTAACAGATGCTAATGAATGTAATTAAACTTTTCAAGAGCTTTATCGTGATTCTAGTGAGTTTGATAATGATAGGAAAAATGAAAAAACACTCATGAGAACCCGACTAAGGATTTTTTAAGCCTTTAAAAGTAGTCGTTCAGAGAGTCCACAGCGTTTAAGAATGCAAGTCTTATTCCTTGCAGACTGGGAATGAAATGGAAAAGTGCACTTGATAGTTTCTGATCCCAAACTTTCGGCCCCTCAACCTCGACAAAACCTCAATAAAACCCAACACAAAGGTCACAAAGAATCAGTAATGATGGGAAATATGAAAATATCTTCACTGAATTTTTAAACAGAAACACTAACAGAACACAGTATAAATACTAACAGCTTCCATACATTTAGGCTAAACAGGCAACAATGATACCTAAAACTGTAAATGACAATGTAAAGCACGCTATTCTGTCCACCTCTCTAATGCAAGAGTTAACCAGTATTCTCAGTCATTCATCCCTTTCGCTGGTAAATTGTGGAACTCCCTGCCTGCTTCTGTACTTCCTATTACTTGAACTCCTTCAAAAGGGAGGTTTCAAGATATTCATCATTCAATTTTTGACTACCGCTCTGGACCCTTTTCTGGGACTGGCATCCCAGTGGACTTTTTTTTTTTTTTCTTTTGCCCTTGGCCAGTGTCCCTCTTACATAATAAAAAATAAATAAATAAATAAAAAACACTGAATTAGCATAAAGGCAGCAGAAATTTATAGCTTTACTTCATCGTTCACTGGTCGCAGCAATAGACAACAGAAATAATGATACTGACCCCGACTCGATAATATGTACGGTCTAACGCCGAGTAGAGTACAGATACACGAAGAGGCTACCGTAAGGCAATCCCGTCCCACAAGAAAAAAAATATTATGGACGGGCTCTCGTAACCAAATTGCATAACATGCGAGAGGACACGGATGTTACGTATAGGAGTTCGCTCCCGTTCCTCCACTGTAAGAATTCAACACGTGACCTCAGAGGTGGGGTGCACGAATATCTGAGTCGCGACAGTTAGGTGACGCACTCAACATTTCTACACATTGACACACCTTGATACATCGCGCATCATGGCTTTGTTACGTAAGGGTCTCGAATTCAAATACTGTTCTCCCATCTGAACTATTCTTTAAGAGCTAGCCACGTTCTCAAACGTGTTATTGCCACTGACGATCCGTAATCATTTTCAAACTGTCACAAAAATCAGTCTTAAAAATCTTATGCTATTAGATAACAAATAAGATACCGAAACGCCTTTAAGAATAAGGTTAATGATACTCTGTTGGCGTGTCTGTACCTGTCGGCTGGTTTGCTGCTTGTGTTCAACTTGAACGAAATAAATACACAACCAGGGGCAAAACTAATGTGATTCTGCTTAAGGATTACATAATACTTCGAACAGCAAGAAATAACAAGAAAAAACATCGCAAATAAACCGCGTCAACTGAAATTCCGCCGTAAGACGATGACGATGACAGTTGGTAAGAACAGAAGTATATAGTAAGGTATGCGTAAATAATATTTCATTTCTACGTTGGAAGAAAAAAAATTAAACAAAGCTCCATCAAAGACGACAAAGACAGTAACAGAGAATTAGGAAAAAAAAATAGTAAACTGGATAGAATTTTGTTAAGATGAAAGCAACAACACCTATGGAAGGAGGCAAAGATAAACAATACTAAGTGAAATACTTAAGCCCAACACACGTGCGAGGCGATATTCAAGCGTAGGGGGAGTGCCAACAGCACTTCCAAAATGACGAACACAACACGCAGCTGCGTCAACACAGGACAAGCCAAAGAGAGGGGAGCTAAGGGGGAGGGATGCTAGGGCGATAATACATCTCCCTGAATGAAAGTAACGCGTGCCCAAAGAAAGTAATGTAAGGCAAGCAAGGCCTCTGAGTAGTGAGAGCAGCAGTCAAATAGTCGATCTGCTGGCCAACATTGTGATTGCAGCTGTCCTTTACTTTATGAAAAGATGGCAAGCACTTCCACAAATCATTTGCGGAGTTTATCAAGTAGAGCACATAAGCTATTGGCAATGATAAAAAATAAGTAATAATACGAAACTTAGACTCCGAACTTCAAAGTACCTGCGTGAATAATCAGATCTCCGGATGAATGTACGACGCACGATTATACCTATGAATAACTACCGATGAAAATTCAACTTGATAAATCCATTTATTTCCACAAAAAGTACAAGCACAGACATCAAACAGTTTCAAGAAGGGAGTGGTCATGAGATGACTGGGGGTGGTAATTTTTCAGTGCTGAGCTGCTTTGTGTACGTACACCAGCTGACTTTTTGCCGTCTTCTTATTTCCGTGTTCTCAAAAAAAATAATAAAATAAATAAATAAATATATATATATATATATATATATATATATATATATATATATATATATATATATATATATATATATATATATATATATATATATATATATATATATATATATATATATATATATATATATATATATATATATATATATATATATATATACTCGTATAATAGTAATAATAATAACAATGATAATAATAATAAAAATAATAACAAAAATAATAATAATAATAATAATAATAATAATAATAATAATAATAATAATAATAATAATAATAATAATAATAATAATCATAATAATCATAATAATCATAATAATAATAATAATAATAATAATAATAATGAATAATAATAATAATAATAATCATTCTTATTCTTATTATTATTATTATCATTATTATTATTATTATTATTATTATTATTATTATTATTATTATTATTAATTATATATATATATATATATATATATATATATATATATATATATATATATATATATATATATATATATATATATATATATATATATATATATATATATATATATATATATATATATATATATATATATATATATATATATATATATATATATATATATATATATATATATATATATATATATATATATATATATATATATATATATATATATATATATATATATATATATATATATATATATATATATATATATATATATATATATATATATATATATATATATATATATATATATATATATATATATATATATATATATATATATATATATATATATATATATATATATATATATATATATATATATATATATATATATATATATATATATATATATATATATATATATATATATATATATATATATATATATATATATATATATATATGTAGGATGGAAACTGGCCAAGGGCAACAAAAATCCAATAAAAGAAAATGCGCACTGAAATGCCAGTCCCATAAAAGGGTCAAAGCAGTAGTCAAAAATTGATGAATAAGTGTCTTGAAACCTCCCTCTTGAAGGAATTCAAGTCATAGGATGGTGGAAATACAGACGCAGGCAGGGAGTTCCAGAGTTTACCAGAGAAAGGGATGAATGACTGAGAATACTGGTTAACTCTTGCGTTAGAGAGGTGGACAGAATATGGGTGAGAGAAAGAAGAAAGTCTTGTGCAGCGAGGCCGCGGGAGGAGGGGAGGCATGCAGTTAGCAAGATCAGAAGAGCAGTTAGCATGAAAATAGCGGTAGAAGACAGCTAGAGGTGCAACATTACGGCGATGAGAGAGAGGCTGAAGACAGTCAGTTAGAGGAGAGGAGCTGATGAGACAAAAAGCTTTTGATTCCACCCCGTCTAGAAGAGCGGTATGAGTGGAACCCCCCCCCAACAGACATGAGAAGCATACTCCATACATGGATGGATAAGGCCCTTATACACAGTTAGCAGCTGGGGGTGGTGAGAAAAACTGGCGGAGACGTCTCAGAACACCTTACTTCATAGAAGCTATTTTAGCTAGAGATGAGATGTGAAGTTTCCAGTTTAGATTATAAGTAAAGGGCAGACCGAGGATGTAGAAGAGGGGGACAGTTGAGTGTCATTGAAGAAGAGGGGATAGTTGTCTGGAAGGTTGTGTCGAGTTGATAGATGGAGGAATTGAGTTTTTGAGGCATTGAACAATACCAAGTTTGCTCTGCCCCAATCAGAAATTTTAGAAAGATCAGAAGTCAAGCGTTCTGTGGCTTCCCTGCGTGAAATGTTTACCTCCTGAAGGGTTGGACGTCTATGAAAAGACGTGGAAAAGTGCAGGGTGGTATCATCAGCGTAGGAGTGGATAGGACAAGAAGTTTGGTTTAGAAGATTATTAATGAATAATAAGAAGAGACTGGGTGACAGGACAGAACCCTAAGGAACACCACTGTTAATAGATTTAGGAGAAGAACAGTGACCGTCTACCACAGCAGCAACAGAACGGTCAGAAAGGAAACTTGAGATGAAGTTACAGAGAGAAAGATAGAAGCCGAAGGAGGGTAGTTTGGAAATCAAAGCTTTGTGCCAGACTCTATCAAAAGCTTTTGATATGTCCAAGGCAACAGCAAAAGTTTCACCAAAAACTAAAAGAGGATGACCAAGACTCAGTATTTTTTTTTTTTTTTTTTGGGGGGGGGGGATTTTTGTTGCCCTTGGCCAGTGTCCCTCCTACATAAAAAAAATATTATATATATATATATATATATATATATATATATATATATATATATATATATATATATATATATATATATATATATATATATATATATATATATATATATATATATATATATATATATATATATATATATATATATTGCTGAATGGCTCCTTAGCATAAGAAACATTTGTTATCAGATTTTTCTGGGTAAAGCTGCAGGCCAACTCCTTCCACCATCTGCTGCAGAAATATGATTCAAGTACCCGTTTATATATCACATCTTTATTTCTGCCCAAGTTTCATGCTACTCAGGGTTCATCTTTGGTGCATCTAGCCAAACAAGACACTTCGTGAACCCTGCCCGTCACAGCACACACACAAAATCACAACCTAACCAAAAACACACGACTTGCCCCGGCCTCCTTACAGCTCCCGGTCCAGTAGTTCAAGTCGCTTTTCTTCTGCTTCTTCTTCTTCTTCTTCTTCTTCTTCTTCTTCTTCTTCTTCTTCTTTAGTATACAACGTATCAGGTTTAGCAAATGATATAATAGTACTTAGCTACAGTCTAGCAGCAGCAGCAGCAGCAGCAGCAGCAGCAGTAGTAGTAGTAGTAGTAGTAGTAGTAGTAGTAGTAGTAGTAGTAGTAGTAGTAGTAGTAGTTGTTGTTGTTGTTGTTGTTGTTGTTGTTGTTGTTGTTGTTGTTGTTGTTGTTGTTTAACTTTTTTTTTTCCTTCTTCCTGTAGTGTCTTATCTATGGGCTTGCTATTTATTAATGTTTGTGCTGTTCTTGAATGCTATGTGACGCTTTTGTTTATTGTGAATACCACGTAACACTGTAATTATTATGATTATGATGAAAGCACTGATAGTATTGCTTCCAGGTGACGCCGTTGCTGATATGAATGCCAACACTGCCTCTCGTTCCGGAGCACTTCAGCACCACGTGACTGTTGTTACGCAGGCCGCCACAAGTCTACGAGCGTAATGAAGATAGTGGCGTCATTTTTTAACTAACATTTTTACTTGCTATATATATATATATATATATATATATATATATATATATATATATATATATATATATATATATATATATATATATATATATATATATATATATATATATATATATATACATTTTTTTTTCAGTTGGTTTGCTGATCTAAAAGCTGTACGTTTTAAGGGCTTCGCGTACGTAGAACTTTCAATTTTTGCTGTAACGTACAATAAAAGAAAAGCGTATCTAGGCTAGCTCAAGTAGTACATATCTAAAAAAAAAAAATACGTATATTAATTACACTTTTATCATTATCAACAAGAGATGAATAGGATGTAAGTTTCTTCCACTGAATTCAGTATTTTTTTGTCACTACAAATGGTTATCAGAGAAATCTTGAGTGCCAATTACATTGTTATAATATCATCTTAAAGTCATCATGAACGCACGCTTCTTCCGTCACTCGCCAGCCTTCGGGACAACACCGCAAGCGAAAGTCATGCAGGCATGTAATCTTGTCTTTAGATCTCCTTTATATCAGCATCATTCTCTAAAATCAAATAAATCGCTTTTGTATATGACCCTCCTTTACTGTGACCTGTTCCGCAGTATTTGTTGGTGTCATTATTAGTTGGTGTGGCAAGTAAAAGTTATTTGATGTAGTAGCTTGACAGTGTATTTTCTAAGCTGCGTTGTTTTAACCTTGGCTTATCTAAAGAAAACCCATATTTTTTTTTTTTTTTTTTTAATAACATCTACGATTGAAGACAAGCCACTTGTGCAACCTTGTGTCGTGTGTTCATGTAGATCTCTCTCTCTCTCTCTCTCTCTCTCTCTCTCTCTCTCTCTCTCAGGCAGACGCAATGATTACAGAGCAGATCAGCGAGGAGACACAAGTGAAGGAGTTGCCCACGCAGACGACCTGCAGCACAGATATTCAGATGCTGGACTCCCTTACTATTAAAATTAGAGCCTCAGAAGACCAACTTGCCCAACAAAGAGGTGAGCACTGTCCCGACGTTAGCACTAATATTTGTAAAGACGTTTGATATTCTCGGTTACATGTTAATACACCAATATGATGATTAATAGAAAATACTGCAGTGATAGAATTATGTATTTTCAGTTGATACTGCCGCTCTCACTATGGAACTTGCATCACTCCATGATCCCCACATGCGTGAGCTGCTCGCTCTTTGCACTCAAGGATGCCAGAGGGTTTCGAAAAAGATTGAAGAGTATAAAAGACTCTTTGACCAGTTTTCACAAGAAATCAGATCAAGCTTTCAACGAGATTACGAAAATCCTTTAAAAGACTCTTCCCAATCGATTTCATTGGACGATCCCTCAAACCCAACCGGGGATCAATCTTAACTGCTTCGACCTCTGAACATCCAAGCGTTTCTTTCATCACCTGACAAACAGCGAACCTATCATATTATGTTTATGAAACAGAGAAACAATACACTGATATCCTAATACCTTTGGAACACCGTGAGCATAATAAGAATACTACATTTGATCCAATGAACTAATATATATATATATATATATATATATATATATATATATATATATATATATATATATATATATATATATATATATATATATATATATATATATATATATATATATTCACTCATTATTATTACATTCCAGTGAGAAGAGATCCAGGTGTTCAATGCATATGCATATGTCTTCTTTAATGTTTGAAAGGATATTTTAGTTGAATGAATACCAGATTTTATTTTTTCATTTTATTTTATTTTAATTTTTGTTTTTCTTCTAAGTATATTTTGAGATTTGGGTTTTTCACCAGATGTTACACATTAATTTACATTACAATACTTTAATTTACTTTTTTGTAATGAATCAGTTTTAACAGGTGTGCAAGGGTCAGTAACTTATGTTAGATAATAAAGACTAATGCTGAATTTTTTCTTGGTATTTGTTGTTCCTTGAAATGAAACACCTTTCTTTTTTGTGGTTTCAAAAATATAATGGATCAATTTTACAATCTTGTGTTAAGTTTAGACTATTTTCAGGAAATACAATTATTTCAAAGTCAGTTTTATGCATCATTATGATTCCCTGTACTCTTGGGCTTATCATGCACCCTGCTTTGACATTTGCAGTTAAGAATCAATATGGCATTGTGAATGCAATTAAAAACCTTTCTGACTGGATCTGTGAGTCAAATGGGTTAAATTATTGTTCATATTTAGTCTAGTTGTTATTGATAAACTACTAGCGACTCAACATCTTGTACCAGAAAAATCAACAAATTTCAATTCAGTGAAAGTTTCGTTACAAGAGAATATGTATCCTTTTGGCAGAAAGCAAAATCAGATCCCCCTAATTATTTGTGTGTATTTGTTATTTACATGAAATGCCTGTACTGGGTTTATTGAACTATGAGACATGCAACAAATTAGTTACAAATGCATGCAAGGCAATCCTAATGAATTATCAGTCCTCTCTTCCATAGAGGCCTAAAAGCAGTTCTAAGGAATGCAAGTTAATTTAAGTATGTTGATGCCTTGTCTTGGCTATTCATCTTAACTAACAAAGTTGCAGAAACAAAGAACTTGGAAGTCAACCATATAAATGTGAGGAACCTGCTGAAACCAATGGTGCTAATGAGTGATATATCTGACAATGGTTGGTATGCAAGTATTTGCTATGGAATATCAATTGGTCAATTGGTCATAAATGCCAATGTGAGCTGAATCTACCAGTTTCAGCAGAAAACCTGAGTCTAATGACTAATAATTGCAGTCTATTGTTAAGATTTCATGGTTAAAGTGTGTGACAGCCACAAGAATGAGATATTTTTTTGTTTGCATCATGATACAATTTCTTTACTTTTCAAGATGCTTAAAATCAAGTGACTTTAGTTGTTACTATGATGATTACATGAAGATCAAGTACATTAGTATCAATAACCAAGCCTTGTTACTAACATACCTCTAGCTCATGCACATTAACACATGATCCATTTTCTTTGCAATATCTCCACTTATTGATGTGCATATGGGATGACAAGGCAAAGGGTTTACTTGCAATGTAACCATTGCTCCACTTTACAAAGGCACAAAAGGCATCAAGAACAATACAAGGTAATATATTCCAAGGGTTCTAAACTAATGACTAGGTATTTTGTCATTTTAAGGGGCAGGTTTAATTTTTCGTTGGATCAGTCTGTCATGTGTAAAGATTAATTCACTGAGAGGTTTCATAGTGAGGAAAAAAAAAAGTCAGTGAGTCAGTTGTTATCAGAGGATACCATGGCATAACAAGTAGCATAACCATCCAGCAAGCAGTATCCCAGGTTCAATCCCTGGGTGGTGCTTGCTTTTCTAGTGACTCCCTACCACCAACATGGCACAGAGAGTAGGACCTGAAAGATGCACATTCCCCCAATCAGTGCACACAAGGCAGCCTGAGGGGGATATGTAAGTTGTCACCAGAAGAGTACCATGGTGTAATGGGTGGCATGGCCACCCAGCAAGCAGGTCATGGGTTCAACACAAACTGTTATACAATATAAGTAACCACTCAGTTCCAACTCATGAAATTGTTGTATCAATAACTTGTCACTTTTCAAATGCTGCTTTGGGAATTTGGTTATAATGATGGTGTTACCTTATAGGTGTGACAGACTTATGACAGTACTAAAGGCCTGTCCACACCAGGAAACATTGTTTGGAAACAATGTTTCAAAACTGTTTCAAAACTGTTTGGAAACAGTTTGCAAACTGTTTGGAAACTGTTTCCACAATGCTTCCTGTCTAGGCCTCAGTTGTCATGAGGATGCCTGGGAGTGTAGAGGTTGCTGCAGCACCGTCCGTATTTTACTTAGCACTTTTGATAATACACTCAAGGAAGGGCAAGAAAAAGACATGGACGAGGAAATTTTTAGGAAATTCGCTTTCATGGTGACTTGCTTCTGGCAGATCTGAGAGTAGATAGAGCAGGTTTCACCAATTTTCTTTGGATGCTCCCTTCTGAACTGTACTTTGATGGTTTTGATTTTCTTTGACACAACATCTATCTTCATCTTATTCTTATAATATATACATATTACATCCCACAGTGCTGGGGTTGAGTGGGTAAATTCAATTAGTTTTAAAGTTTTTCTTTTCACCACATGGTTTTATCACTGCAAGCCTCATGCTGGTTCTGATTCATCAATGCTGCACACACACACACACACACACACACACACATACACACAGTGTGAGAAGAACAGAAGGCAACTACTATTTGGAAAATGAGAAAATTACTGTAGCAGAAGAAAAGGATCTGAGAGTAACCATTTCTAATAAACAGTCATTTGCAAAGCATATAAACAAGATCACTGGAGAAACATACAATTTGCTGAGAAGCATCAAGATGCCATTCACCTATACTGATGAAAATATGATAAAAAAAAATATAAAAATCATGATACGTCCAGGAATGGAGTACGCAACATTAGTTTGGTTACCAAGTTCAGGTTCTATCTGACCCTGGATCCTTGCTATTCAACACACTCTTTGAAGTGGGTTCTTAAATTTAAACTGACAGTCATTACCCATCACCAGTATTAAGATATCAGAATGCTAGAAAGAATTCTGAGAGCTACAACTAAAGTCCCTAAAAGCCTAAGAGGGTATAGTTATGGAGAGGTTGAAGAAATTGGGCCTGACTACACTGGAAAAAAGAAGGAAAAGAGATGATTTGATAGTAATATGAAGAATACTGGAAGGGATGGAGAAGTTGGACGGGGATGATCTTGTGATACCAGATATGAGGGGCACCAGAGGACAATGAAGGAAATTGAAAAGGAGTGTTTACAGAAAGAATATAAAGATACATAGCTTTCCTCACAGAAGCATAGCAGTGTGGGATGAACTTATTGATGAGACTGTGTGCCAAGGCAGTCCATAAATTTAAAGAAAATTTGGAGACAGGACAGCAAGAGCCTAGTGTGACTCTTATCCTGTATCTCACAACTAGGTAAATTAAACTAGGTAAATACACATTGTTTCCCATTCTGGATGGGAAACAAATACACATGAAAGATTTCTTTTGAAACAGTTTGCAAACTGTTTCCAAAGTTTGCAAACTTTGTTCCCAAACAGTTTGGACTGTTTCAAACTAGAAACATTAGGGGAACATTGTTTCCAAAACAATGTTTCTTGGTGTAGAAAGGCCTTAAGTAATCTAACTGTACACAGGCCTGACATATTAGGCTACTTAGCTGGAATTGTCCATGTGATGGTAGAGAGAGTAAGCCGAGATGTTAAGCAGATGCTAGGCAGATCCTGTGTTGTCCCATAAGGAACTGGTGTGTATCTGCATTGGGGCATGTTGTGTGTGCACTTATAAGCACAAAGACAAGAGGTTCAGATTCTATCTGATCCTGGATCCTTGCTATTCAACCCACTCTTTGAAGTGGGTTCTTAAATTTAAACTGACAATCATTACCCATCACAAAAATTAAGATCTTGGAAATATATTATTTCCAACACCACTCACCCAGAATTTAAGTATAAAAATTAAAGATTACTTTTCATTGTTTATTTATATATCCTGGTTTGTAACACTAGATATGCAACATGTCTTAGAACTTAATATTAAGTGAACCAAAGATTGCATTTCTAAGTTTGTTGTCATATTACTGTGGTTGTACTTTATTACATTAACTCAAGAAAATTAACACAAGAATCAGGAACACAAGATGTTCTCAACATCTATTCATATCCATAATTTACTTTAACAAATATTGTTAAGGTCATCAATTAATGTACTATCAAGAATGAGGTGACAGGAAGATGGTCATCTTAGCTTCGTCAAGCCCTGCACTCACTCACAACAGCAGTCTTCACAGCTAGCCTAGATTTTTTATCATTTAGATTACTTATGTTAAAGTCACATTTTCATCTATACATCTGTATCATATGCACAATTTTCTGTGTACTAGCAGTCCAGAAGACTACATTACTTACATCTAAGTACTGAAACAAAAAAGTAATGCTAAAACAAGTTTTTTTTCAATCAAGATATACAGCGATGCTTTAGAGATGCCCAGATTCATAGGGTTATCAGATTTCCTATAAAATATGATCCTCAACAGAATATTTTCATACCATTTTGTTTTCCAGTAACTTTTTAGTATTGTGTCTTGAGGCACCAAACCCGGCAAGTCAGCAAGATCTGTTTCACCTCTTTTCTTTCTACTGAAGATGCATCATGTCTTTTCATTTTTTCATCACACAAAGGCAGGAAACCATAGTCAATGTGGTTACTGCAAGTGTTCAATCTTCCATCATGCATTATCTTTTCACTTAACATTCACAAGGTTCAGAAGAACTATTCTTCAAAATCCAAACATTACACCATGCTGACTCTGCACCCTTAGTGCAAATAAAAAACTATACACCTTCAAATCCAAACCCAAAGCAGTCTGCATCCTTTAAGCAACTAGTGTTACTTCTAAATTGCATCTTCATCACATTACTTCAGTACCTTGATGACAAAAATAAACATTCCTGTTTTTTGTCTCTTTTTGCCATCTTTGCTTAAACCAAACAACAAATCTGAAAATAGACCAACTTCTAAGTGTGAATAATTTAAACACAATTAAAGGTGAAAATTTTCCAAAATATGTGCTCATCAATTTGACAAATGTCTGTACCACTGCTTTTATTATTTGTACTAGCTAACAGTCACTCTACTATTCACAAAGCAAAGACACCCTTCCAACATTATCCAAATTCCCCTTAGATCTTAAAATAATTTTTTTAAAAATTAATTAAAACCACACTATATGATTTCCAAGATACTAAAATTGTACATGATATTATTTATGTTAATCCATGATATCCAGTTACCAAGGATGACTATTAGAGGCAGGCATTGATTTGTACTGCTATTGTAAACTTTTTATGAGGGTGGTGGTGGTGGAGGTGCTGAAAGAAGTGCTCCTAGGTCGACACCACCAGGTCCACGGGGTCCAGGCCCTCCAGGACCACCAGGACCTCCTGGTGGTGGTGGTGGTGGTGGTGGTCCAACAGGTTGTGGTGGTCCATTCCAACCCCATCCTGGTGGAGGCCCCACAGGTCGTGGTGGGGGTACAGGTCCAGGGGGCGGACAGCCCATTCCTGGGGGGCCATGATGAGGACCAGGGGGAGGACCCTGCCAGTGATTCATTTGTGGGGGTGGACCATGAGGTGGTCCTCCATGTGGTCCACCATGAGGACCCCCATGAGGTCCATTATGTGGGCCATTGTGAGGACCACCATGATTACCAGGTCCCTGGTGACCCTGGTGACCCTGAGGTCCACCAGGTGGACCAGGAGGGGCCTGGGCCATCCAGTTGGGTTGTTGCTGTTGCTGTTGACCATTTTGAGTTGTTGGAGGTGGAGGAGGTGGTGGTGCCTGTAGTAAGTTTGGTGGTGGTACACCTTGAAAACTATTGGGGCCTTGCTGCTGCTGAGACTGCTGCTGCTGTTGCTGCTGCCAAGGCATTCCAGGAGGGGGCTGGTTGAGATTGGGTGGACCATTGCTGTTCCCAAGCAAGGGTCTTGGACCCCCACCTCCTCCCATTTGGTTAGAATTCCAAGAATTTTGCTGATTCATCCCACCTTGATTCTGGTTATTATTGTTAAACTGATTACCTACTGAAGACTGAGGTTCAGAACGAGGAGGCGGTCCCATCAGAGGACGCGGGGCCCCTTGAGGTCTCTCAAATAGACTCCTGGTTGATGTGTTCACAGTTGGTCTATTACTACGATCGTTATTCTGTGGAGGAGGTGGGCCCTCCCCAAGTTCAGCCATAAGAGACATGTACTCTTCATCAATCTTTTGCCTGTCGACTGAGGTTGGAGCACCAGGGCCACGCCTTTGACGGCAATCCTTGGCAATGTGACCAGTACCACCACAACTTGTGCAAACTACATTATTTGTCACGTTGGGCTTGTCAGGGCACTGAAATATAAGACATCACTCTCATTAAGAAATATTAAGAAAATATTTATGTAACTGTATCCAAAACATTCATTACATGACAAGACAGATTGGCTGAGAGAGAGAGAGAGAGAGAGAGAGAGAGAGAGAGAGAGAGAGAGAGAGAGAGAGAGAGAGAGAGAGAGAGAGAGAGAGAGAGAGAGAGAGAGAGAGAGAGAGAGAGAGAGAGAGAGACCATAACATTTCTTGTAGCTTTCATTATATAAGTATGCTTACTTCTGCAACCTCTTACTTTATGGTTCAAGGTACTATAGTGAAACCTAAGTTCTTGAACTTAATTCGTTCCTGAATGCCATTTGAAATCCAAAATGTTTAGAAACAGAAACTATTTCCCTGATAGGGATCAATGTAAAATAGATAAATCTGTTCCCAGACATCCATCCACCATCTTAGCAGCTTAGGACAGATGCTCTCACTGCAAAAATGGCCGCTCAACAACATCTCCACCTCAGAAATTATTTATGCACAGAGGACATACTGGATGAATTTAGTGACACAAAATTCATCAGAAGAGATTGTTTAGATTGAACAGGAATTCTTTGTCAACAATCTAGTGAGGAAAGCCTTACAGTGACACAGAGAAAAGTAACCCACTTACTGCAAAAATTAAGGTAATCATAACACTTAGACATCTTTCTGCTGAGAAAAGCTATTGCAAAAATGCACTCGTGCAATGGTGATGGCATTGTCAGTCATCAAGTCACAGGTGGCTCAGGATTACTCCTGAGCCAGGATTACTCCTGAGAAAAACTGTTTGTTTACATTGAGGCCCTTCAACAGGATCACATTTATATTATTTCAAAGATTAAATTACTGTCTTACCCACTCTCTCTCTCCTCCAAATACAAAAAAACAAAGGAAATATTTATAGATACTACAAATTAGTAATAAAGGGCAGCTTTTGCTTTGCCTTTTAGTGCTTGAAATCAAGTAACTTTGTTCAAGAACCAAATTATGGTACGGCAATAGAAGCAATTGTGAGTTCAAGATTTTGTTCGAAGGGAGGCATTCAGTGACTGAGGTTCCATTGTAATAAGAAATTTAAAAAGACCTGTCTGAGGCAATTTTCTGGTCTTTTTCCATGTTAAAATCCAATTTCTTCAGCTTCCCTTTATTATTCTATGTGATCAAGGCATTTTAGCACTTTTGTACTCCTCAGCCCATCATTTCTATTCTGTGCTAATTTGCACACTTGTTGCTCATCCCATCAAACCATCTTATTTTTTATACACAAGTAATGGAGCTGCTTCTCTTGCCAAGAAAATCATAGCTTCTAACACTGCATTCTAACATTAGACAATTTATGATTAATTAATTACTAATGCGATTCTGAGAAAAAAAAAAAACATTAGTTGATTTCTGCTTATAAATGTATGTTTTTACCTGCCATGACTTATGAGCATTTGAGCCACAGTTGGAGCATCTTGGGCCATCATTCTCACGCAAAGTTCCATTAAGCAGAGCCAGTTCTCTCAGCTGCATTCTACGCAAATCATTTTGTCCCTCTGGTACTTCAACACCTTGCCGAATAATCTCTTTGATCTGGAAATAAAACACAAAATTGTGATAACAGTAAAAGCTTCCTTGAAAATAATACTGTGAAAATTCCTTCCTTCATGCAAATATGAAATAATAAAATACACATTAAAAATAACTAAGTTTCCACAGAAAACATGTGATAAAAAATAAATAAAAATAAAAATAAAATAATAATAATAATAATAATAATAAAGAAATATTATCCAATGAATCAAACAAAACATCACCTTGTCAACAGCTTTCTTTACACTTTCAGGATTACTTGCAGTGACATATGCATGCAGAGGTTCATCCTCTCCAGGCATGGGTCCTCCATCCTTACGGCCAACCTTTATAAATACATAATCTTATATTAAAAGAATATAATGTGTTTGTGACAATATTTCATAAAAAGTTTTTGCAAACTTTTCTGAAGACAACTGTTTAATGCATAACTGTGTAGCTTTCATGTGTTCTGAAAATTAACAATACAAACCTTTCCTTCTTTCACAGAGCCCTTTCCTCGAATTATTATCTTAGCTCCAGTGTCTTTTTCCATGGCCTTCAGTGTGTTTCCCCGAGGACCAATAAGAAGGCCAACAAAATTGATATCTGGGTGTTCTTCTTGTGGAATCATGACTTTGTCTGACACTTTCACAACTGGAGGTCTTGATATACCACAAAAGAAAAGAAAAACAGAAAAAAGTAATAATTAGTGATGTTAATAATTATGTTTTCAAATATCAACAAATCATTTACTATTATATAATAGGAAAATGAAATTTACATCAACTCACTTGTAATCAGCTGGAGGTTTATAATCAGAATTGATAGCCAGCATCCTGGTGATGCAATTGTGCCGGTCATCCTCTAACTTCTTACGTGTCCGGTACTCACGAGTATTCAACCGTTTTCCCTCATTATTGTAGATGGGTTCCGGTGAAGGAGATCTGCAAGAAACCTTCCTGTCTCAAACTCAAGTAAGGAAATTTTTTCAGACATCTTTGTATTTCACAACAACATGATGATATTCTGTTGATATCATATACCATAACCAAACACTTAAGTGTACTGTGTAGTCACATAATCAGAACTTAATATGGAAGTCTCATGCAACCTTATAAGGGGATTCTCATTAGGCAGAATTATTACACTAAATCATAATGTTAACATTCAATATAACAACAGCTTATGAAATACAAGACACATACTGATTACCTGCAATGCAGTATAATTTAACCTTAATGAGATCAACCTAAGAAAATTAAATGAAATTACTTCTGCAATTGATTATTCACATCATATATGTTTGATTTTATAATAATCTGAATATAGAAGCATATCAAGGAGAATCCACAAATTAATTACATGAAACCATAGTTCCCAATGTACTCATTTATGTGTGTATCTGTAAGGTGAATATCACAGGTATGTATGAAGGTAATGGAAGTATAAATTTCATGAGTTTTATGCAATGCCCAAGCAATCATTCCAGCATAAATAAAGTTAATGATGTAAATGCACATCCCTATATTGGTCAGAGCATCCTAAAACATGTTATTCCCATAATTTTTTATCTGTATCGATATACAATAGAGCTTACTGAACCCAATCTTTCTAAGATAATGTGAACAAATCTTCCTCACTATTGCATGATAATAACGTTCAGAAAATTTGACTATACCTATAAAAATTCATCTATAACTATTGAGTAATTTACGTTTTTGGTAGTAGTTCCTGACACTAACTTTAAATAAAATAAAATAAAATAAAATAAAAAAAAATTAAATCTAAAATTTTCAAGCAAAATGTTAAAAGTATGAAATATTCACTTTCTGCAGCAATCTATGACATTTTGTGATAACAAGTAGTATTATATAAACACTTACAGTATACATGGACTCCACACTTTCACTGGGTATAAAAGATAATACGTAATACAAGACTACAAAAGAATGCAAAAGATTGCAATGCCCATTGTCAATATTCCTCCTTACATCTTAGACACAGAACGCTGGCACTTCACATTCACATCCACACTGTCCTCCAAATAAAGCATGACAATGTGGTTTAGGTTTATTCTTTTTATTTTCCTCCCAACCCATTTTTAAGCAACTATCAGAAAAATCAGTGTTATTAAAAATATATTTTAATAACTTCACATTATTGATTTATATCTGTAAGTTCAGAATTCAATGTTACCCTTGTTCTTCATGAAAAAAAATGTTGGTTCTGCATAACAGTGGTTCCATTACCAAATATGAAGACTTTATCAATGATGGAATGCATATGATGTGCACATAAGTAGTCATTCCATGCAATATCTCATATGAATTAAGAGAAGCCAAAGTAAATTCATGACATCCTTATAATTCACTATCCTATGACAACCAAAAGTTTAGTGTTTCCTTTTTCTCTTTCCCACATTAGTTGCTATTTCATAAAACAAACTTTTATACTCCTATGTTTGGCATTTGTATTACTGCCATTATCTTCATTTTTTTCCAGCATCATCATTCTGCTAAGTTTACTCATGCTACTGCTACTGACAAGAACCTCACGGATTACTGAAATATGTTAGTAAATGGAATCAGGATAAACAACATCCCTTATGTGAAATTTCAAAGTTACCATGAACCTGTCTACAAATTACGTTACACTGACTTCACACTTGGCACAGTGCGTTCTAGAAACTGTGACCTTGACTGCACAGCAGCATTAAACAAAGAAAATTTGAACAGTACTTTAGCAAGATGACAAATTTTTTAAGCACAATTTTTTTAGTTATACTACCTATGGATTCTTGAGCTCTTCATTCACATGGGTAATGGGGTTTTTGTGGATCTATGCTACTTAATACAAATATACAAGGGAAATTAATCCATCAGTAACTTCAACTGCCTCTCCAAGCTGCCCATTCATTACTTATCACACTGGGTGGGGAAAACAATTGTGAGAGACACACATGCTACAGCAAAGGCATGCAACCAATCTAAATAAGTAACAATAACTGAACATGAAAAAACAAATTTCATTAAACTTACTTCCCACTAAACTCAAATATAGTTTCAATGTGGGGGAGAAGAAAGAAAAAAAAATGGTTTTAGAAGGTACATGGAAAATAATTAGTATGGTACCTCCATACAGTATGTATTTTCTTTTTCAATAACAATGCACAAATGGTTCTTTTATTCACAATATTTATTATTGTGCCTTTTTGTAGTTCAGCAAAACTATGTAGAAATATAAAGGACTAGTAATTTTTGTTTACTTAGTTTCAAGTAATCTGTCACTATCTCACCAAATTCTCCCTATCCCAAGTTTTCTTTTCACACTCACTCTTTTCAAATGTTAGATCAAAATTAATCTGATACTGGCAGTCCTTAACTATCAACAAACATATCCATCTTGGATTAGTGTAGAGCCTTTGGTGTAGAGCCATTTAATTATTTTGAAAAGAGGAATGTTGGATTATAATCACTCCATCAAACCATTTAGAGGTGGAATGGTGAAGCAACTCTTGAGATTATCATATATACTAGCAAAATGAGGATAGATGACATCTCCCTTCAGGGAGATACAAGAAAATTTGAAATAACCAAAAATTGTGAAACAAATCTCAAACACTATCACTCATCAGCTACACCAGTGCCAAATATTAATTTTTACTCAGTATATATGAATAAGGGTCAGTTGTATCAATTTCTACATCAAGGCTCAAGGATGGAGTTTGGTTTGTATGTGCAACACCATAACAGATCCATTTCTTTATCTGCATTTGACCCTTTTCACTATCTGAATCAGATGCAGAAAAAGGTCAAGGCAGTGTCACCACCTACATTTACATAACTGGTTAAAATTCATCCCTATCATACGTGACTATGATCTGTTCCATAGACATCCCTCTATTGTCTAGTGCTCTCTTCATACTGTCCATTCATGGTATTTCTCCAAGCTTAAGTCTCTCAAATCAATGCCATTAATTTTCTTCACTGATCACTCAACTTTCATTCTCTGAAGATCATAAAATATTTCCAGTAAAAGGTGCTACATGCAAAACACCCAGCTTTTGCACCTGGCACACACAGTTTAATCATTAAGTGAAAAAAGACCAAGATGTATACAATAATCACTCCATGCAAATGCTATAAATGTGATTAGCTTGGAAGTAATCCATATGTTCCTTCTATAGGACTATTAAAGGTAAAATCTATGTCATTTTAAATATAACTATAATGACTCTCAGAGTGGATAAGAAAAAAAAGGGGACATAGCATTACAAATTTCCACTTTCTTTATACCATGCATGCCTATGTAATTGAGTTTATTTGTAAACTCAATTACAAACAAATCAAACTGTATTTGTAATTGTAATTTAATGGAAGTTTCCAATAAATTGACATTTTTGACACCAACCTCTACAGTGGTACATATGTAGTTAAATAGGATTCCAGGCAATTAAGTAGAATATTCAACACTTTCTATCAATTTAATGAAACATTCTATTAAACGGAATGGAAATGAGATAAAATGGTGGACATTTAATTGCATGGAAAGAGATTGTTTAATTTAAGAGCACTTAATAGGATTTCCCTGCATTTCCCATACAAAATAATTCCCAACATTATTTACCTTCAAACTCACAAACATACCAATGCAAAATACAATTGTAAGAAATATCATACTAGGGATTTGCAGGAAAATCCTTTTACAGTGGATAAAATAAAAAGCTATAAATACAGCCAGTTGAGTGTGTGTGTGTGTGTGTGTGTGTGTGTGTGTGTGTGTGTGTGTGTGTGTGTATAAATAAATAAATAAATAAATAAATAAATAAATAAATATAAATATATAAATATATATATATATATATATATATATATATATATATATATATATATATATATATATATATATATATATATATATATATATATATATATACAATTGGCAGACTGGTGTTAGGTGACATTAACCCCTTTAATAAGACAGTGCCAGCCAGTGTGGTCTTGCAGCCCATGAATAGTTTATTTCATTACTGGCTTTCCAACAAAGGGGTGGAGCTAAAGATAGGAAGTGAAATAACTAAGTGAATAATAGGGGAGTTATGTCCTATGATATGAACTGGAGACCCATTTCAAAGTCAAGGTATTTTCTCTTGCTGAGTAATGACATGCCAAAAGCATCACAGTATGACTTTACTCCTTGGTCATTAACTTTGCTTGACTGTGCAATATAGCAGTGCACATGGTGATCCCAAGCATCTCCTTATCGTTGCTTTTCTACAAAAAGCAACGAGAATAATAACTGACATGACAACTCACCCAAACATAAGCTTCTTGGCAATAAATTATTGAGATGAGTCAGTGATCTACAGCAGTGGGAGGAGGACAATGAACCATTACATAGGGAAAATTTTAAATCTACCACCACCCCACACAGCTAAGAAGCTAAGGCTGAAAGACTCTCACTCCTGAAGAGATATTATTCTTTCCTTGGAATGACTACTGCTTCCATGTCAAAGACCCATCTCTGTGTTGAGCCTATAACAGAGTTGATAGTGTCTGGCATGAAGATGTACATTCCTCGTTCTTTCTCTCAACCTAAGCCTTCCAAACACTGGTTTAACACAGCCTGTTCTTGTGCTATATATGATAGAGAGGTGGCCCAAGAAAGGCACTAGAGCCTTCCATCACCAGAATCTTATGCACTTTATATTTCTGTCCAGAATCATGCTGTCTGTCCTCCAACTAGCCAAAAACTCCTTCATTAATAGAAAGTGTCAAAATATTTAATGATCTAACTCCCCTAATGATTTCTGGCACCTATCCAAAAAAAACATCACCAATAACTTTGCTTCTTTATCTTTCCCTCATTTATTTCAACCTGATGACACCACTGCCATCTCATCTATTTCTAAAGTTAAACTCTTCACTCAAACCTTTCCTAAAAATCCTATCTTGGATGATTCAGGGCTTGTTCCTCCCTCTCCTCCACCCTCTGACTACTTCATGCTACCCATTAAGATCCTTCGCAGTGATGTTTTCCATGATCTCACAGGCCTTAACCCTCAGAAGGCTTATGAACTTGATGGGCTCACTCCTACTGTTCTCCAAAACTGTGCCTCCATGCTTATACCTTGCCTAGTCATACTCTTCCAACTCTGTTAATCAACACCTATCTTTGCTTCTTGCTGGAAGTTTGCCTACATTCAGCCTGTTCCTAAAAAGGGTAATCATTCTACTCCCTCAAACTACCATCCTACTGCTTTAATTTTCTGCCTATCTAAAGCTTTTGAATCTATCCTCAACTAGAAAATTCTTCAACATCCATCGCTTCACAACCTTCAATCTAATTGCAAGTATAAGTTCTGTCAGGGCCACTCTACTGGTGATTTTCTGGCTTTTCTTACTGAGTCTTGGTCATCCCCTAGTAGGGATTTTTTGTTGTTGCATTAGACACATCAAAAGCTTTTGATAGAATCTGGTACAAAGCTTTGATTTCCAAACTACCCTCCTATGGCTTCCATCCTTCTCTCTGTAACTCTGTAACTCTCAAGTTTCCTTTCTGATGCTTCTATTGCTGCTGTGGTATATAGTCACTGTTCTCCTAAATCTATTAACAGTTGTGTTCCTCAGGGTTCTGTTGTCACCCACTCTTCCTATTATTCATCAATGATCTTCTAAGCCAAACTTCTTGTCCTATCCACTCCTATGCTGATGATACCACCCTGCACTTTTCCATGTCTTTTTGTAGACATCCAACCCTTCAAGTAAACAGTTCACACAGGAAAGCCACAGAATGCCTGACGTCTGATCTCTCTAAAATTTCTGATTAGGGTAGAGCAAACTTAGTATTGTACAGTGGCTCAAAAACTCAATTCCTCCATTTATCAACTTGACACAACCTTCCAGATAACTATCCTATTCTTCAATGACACTCAACTGTCCCCCTCTTCTATACTGAACATCTTCGGTCTGTCCTTTACTTATAATCTAGACTGGAAACTTTATATCTCATCTCTAGCTAAAGCAGCTTCTGTGAAAGTAAGTGTTCTGAGTTGTCTTCACTAGTTTTTCTCATCCCCCCAGCTACTAATTCTGTACAGGGGATTATCTGTCCATGTATGGAGTATGCTTCATATATATGGGGTGGTTCCACTCATACCGCTCTTTTAGACAGGTGGAATCAAAGGCTTTTCGTCTTATCAACTCCTCTCCCCAGTTACTAGTGGTCTTCAGCCTCTATCACATCACCATAATGTTGCATCTATTGCTATCTTCTAATGTTATTTTCACACTAACTGCTCTTTTGTTCTTGCTAACTCCATACCTTCCTCCTCCAACAGCCTCACTGCACAAGACTTTCTTCTTTCTCTTACTCCTATTCTGTCCACCTCTAATAAAAGAGTTAACCAGTATTCTCAATCATTCCTCCCTTTCTCTGGTAAACTCTGAACTCTGTCTGCTTATGCGTTTCATTCTTCCTATGACTTGAACTCTTTCAAGAGGGAGGTTTCAAGATACTTAACATTTAATTTTTGACGTCTGCTTTTGACTCTGTTCGGAGATTGGCACCTCAGTGGGCCTTTTTTTTTTTTTATTGTGTGTGTGTGTGTGTGTGTGTGTGTGTGTGTGTGTGTGTGTGTGTGTGTGTGTGTGTGTGTGTGTGTGTGTGTGTGTGTGTGTGTGTGTGTATATATATATATATATATATATATATATATATATATATATATATATATATATATATATATATATGTGTGTGTGTGTGTGTGTGTGTGTGTGTGTGTGTGTGTGTGTGTGTGTGTGTGTGTGTGTGTGTGTGTGTGTGTGTGTGTGTGTGTGTGTGTGTGTGTGTAGGCCTTTTTTTATTGTGTATGTATATATGTGTGTATATATATATATATATATATATATATATATATATATATATATATATATATATATATATATATATATATATATATATATATAGAAGCTCATATAGCTTTTGCAAAAAGAAATTACAGTGCCCTGTCTAAGAAAACAGCCTAAGAAAAAGATATGTGTTGTCCTGTGGTCTGATGAGTTCACAGTCACTGATATAGGCAGTGGACAATTCAGAGGGTCAGTGGGTGCTGACAGATACGACCCGGGGTACATTTTAAAAATGGTGAAGCATCCTGAAACTATGATGGTGTGGGGCATCTTCTATCATGGAGTTGGAAAATTAGCGTTTTTTGAGAAGGGCACTAATATTAATGGTAAAAGATACTTGGAATTATTGTGTGACCATTTAGCTGACTGTTTTGACAAGTGTGAGGCAGAGCAGTTTCAGCAGGATGGTGCATCCTGCCATACCAGTCTGTGTGTTCAGCAGTGGCTGGATGACTGTGGTGTGAATTTCATCAAAGACTGACCAGAAATTAGTCCCGACCTAAACTCAAATGAAAACATATGGTCTATCATGAAAAAGAAAAAAAAATCAAAGAAAAGACACAAGCTCTTCCAAAACTGAAGGAATTGCTGACCAGTGTGTGGGAAAACCTTAATGCTGAACTCTTACACAGCCTTGTAGACTCAGTTCCTGAGACTGCAGGCAGTAATCTGCAGAAAAGGCAACACTACTACAAGGTGCTAGTTGATACAAGTTCCTGAGTATACAGGAGGTAATCCACAGAAAAGGCAGTACTACTACAAGATGCTAGTTGATACTATGTGTGGAAATAAATTTATCAACTATGAGAATAATTTATAAAGGAGTTGTGATGCACATACACACACAGCAATGCCTCTGATGCAGAGACCAAGTTAATGACCCAGGCCAAGTTAATGACCTGAGCAAGCAGGATTGCACTATGTATGTCATCCTGAAAAGAGTAATGACCTTATGCAAGAACTGCCAATAATTTTTGTTATTCCCAGCTCATCTTCACCAATAGCTATAATGAAATGTCTACTGAAATGCCAGCCATCTGGCATCCTTACATACCTCACTGTGAGACCGTTTCTGATTGTGCAAATAAAAAAAAAGTACAACCTTCACATTACATTATTACTTAACTTATACAAAATTCACACAAGTAAACTAATACGTGTATTTTGCACAATATCTTCAACTGCCTTCTGAAGTAATATTCCTTTACTTATTGTCAAAACACAGAAAAATACATGACAAACAAAAATGTGGACCACAAGCATGTAACTATGAATATACAGTAAAATCCCTCTTATCCGGCATCAACGGGACCACCGACATGCCGGATACTTGAATAGAAGTTAAATTATATCCACAATCACCACCCTACACTCACGCATCTTACCATAACAAAGATCAGCTGATCTTAATCAGCAGCTGATCTGATCAGCTGCTTAAGTGTAAGCACAACACGCTTCCTCTTTTCTACAACTTTAGGCATGATGAAGGCATCAGGCAATAAACAGTGCACACGCGGGACTGAGTCACTGAGTAAACACAGTGCAGTGGGCCGCGGGTGGCGCAAAGCAGTGTGCTCTGGTGGCGAGGGGACAAAGTATGCCTCACGCGGGAATTTTAATCGATTTTATGAGTACACATTGATTTTTTATTGATTTCAAGGCTCAGAGAAAAATGTGCCAGATACTTGAAGCTGCCGGATACTCAAATGCCGGATGAGAGGGATTTTACTGTATTGTGAGGAACAGATCGAACAGAACCCTTGTCTTCTTTACAGCAACATTTTGCCATTTATACATGGCATTTTCAAGCTTAAAACACATAAAACATAATTTAAAAAAAAACAATAAAAACATAAAAGTTAAAGATATTACAATGAAAAACATATTAAAAAATATCAGTGAAAACATGAACATAGAAAGTTGATTATTACCTGATGTGATTGGAGTCAAGGAGAAAAGTGACAGTTGTGAGGGAGAGCAGAAGGAAGAAAATTACAGAGCAAGAAAAAGTGTTGAGAATGAGTGAAACTGTGCTGTGCTACCCTACTAATAGTTTGGCTGAAGTGTTCTGGTTGTTAAGGTCCAGTCACTGTTTACTAAAATACCTTTGAAAGAAACCATAGAAATTATAAACAATGGCCTTTTAAAGATCTACCTAAATTTATGGGATTTACATATAAACAATTCAAAGACTTTTTAGATTTAGCTATTAAAGAATCACCTTTTATTTTTAATGATAAATTATACAATCAGACTGGTGTTGCCATGTCTAGGTCCTGCCTTTGCCAATGCTTTTTTATGTTATTATGAGGTTAATTGGCTCTCAAATTGTCCTGCAACTTTCATATCAGTATATTATAGGAGATATGTTGATGACACTTTGTTACTATTTGATAATAATGAACATATTCCATTGTTTCTCCAGTATCTCAATACTAAACATCAGAATATTAAATTCATGTGTGAAATTCAAAATAATGATACTCATTTCTTAGACAGATATTCTTGTCTCTTGTAACAATGGTAGTGTCATGACCTCAGTTTAAAGGTACTAATTGCTTGTCCTTCATTCCATGATTGTTTGAAGTCAATGCTATCAAGACATTGTTACATAGGTGTTATATCCATGATTTTTCATGATATAAATTTTCTGATTTTTTTTTTCCAAAATAATGGCTATCCACTTAATATTATTGAAAATTTTATCTCAAAGTTTGTAAATAATGCTACCAACCCAACTCAGACAAAAGGACAGGTCTCAAACACACAATACATTAAACTGCCCTTCTATAGTCACTAAGCTATGCAATTAGAAGGAAATTAGATCAATTATTGAGAATACTCTTTCCTGATCACAATTTTAACTTTATTTTTACTAACTCATACTTTAAAATACTTTTTCCCTTACAAAGATTTCATCTCTTTTAAACTTGTTTCCAATATAGCATATCAATACACTTGTCCGACATGTAAGTGTTGGTATATGGGTGAATCAGAGAAAAACTTCACTCACCATATTGCTGAACAAAGGGGAGTTTCAGATTGTACCAGACACCCACTCTCTTACTTTCTTTCTCCCCTATTCCCTCACATTGTATTGAACATAACCATCCTTTAATAGATGACAATTTCAAAATTTTTAAGAAATTAAGCTTCCCAAATGAAGTTAAATTACTTGAATAACACTTCAGTCAAACAATTAATAGTGTAACCCAACACAGTTACACTCACTCTCAACACTTTCTTCTTGCTCCATAATTTTCCTCCTGCTATCCCTCACAAGTCACCTCTCTCCTTGACCCCAATCATACCAGGTAATAACCAACCTATCTTACTTTTTATATTCTACTTTCTATGTTCATGTTTTTCACTGATTTTTTTTTTTTTTAATGTGTATGTTTCTGATTGTGATTTTTAATATGTATGTTTTTGATTGTGAAATCTTAAGTTTTACATTTTGATTGTTTTTTTAATCACATTTTGAGTGTTTTTAGTTTGAAAATGCCATGTATAAATGGCGAAATATCATAATAAAGAAAGCAAGGGCTCCATTCGATCTGTTCATCACACCTTCACATATACTTCATGAAGTCCATTAAGAAGTATTAATATATTACAATATTATTCTCAATATAACAAGCTATTTCAGGAGGAAGGCATTTTATATCAAAAAACATCTGCTCCATCTGATGGTTGTTACAGCTAGGTCTAATGTTAAGGTTGTCATATCTGAAGAGTCATTCAAGAACACATTCACAGTGGTCACTCTTGCTTTCTCCAATTTTTTTGGCACATCAACAAAAAATCTGTTTGCAATATGCAATGGGTTCAATATTTTCATCTCTTATAATGACCTTCAGTTCATTAAATGTGTGGCTTTTCAAAAGGCTTAAAGCATTAGTTATATCCAGTATTCATTTTGTCATGTCAGAGTTCCCTATATTGAAGATTTATTATACAAGGATTCTGAAAAAGACTTCAGCATTCTTAATCCCTTATAGCTATAACTGCACCAGGCACCTACACTGCATATCAAGAAGCAAAATAACTTCACAAAACAAAATAATAACACATACACACTGCTATTACAAAATTTAAAGCCTCTGTTGGTGCCTCCAAAATAACATCACAACTTTGAAACAATGATAATTATTTAATTAATCATTTCATATAAAGTACTTTTAAATTTCAGCTAATTACACTACATTAACTACACACTGAGATGACCTAAAGATTATCATTAAAATAGTTGCTGTACAAATAAGTGCAACAGCTATATACATACACATAGTTAAATTAAATTCAATCAATATCATAAAACAATAACAAGACAATCTGTGGCAGCCACATTGTCCCATTAAAAAATCTATATCTATTAACGTGAACACAGTAATAATGCAATGCAAACTGCTGATACAGTGTGAATAAATTATAGAGTACAAGATAATGAAATGCATTATGAACTACAAGGCAATGCAGATGTTGTATATACTTGATAATATTCAACTCTAAAACAAGCTACTTGGATGATTTCATGTGAAAAAATAAAAAAACGAGAGTCTTTGCAAAACTTATAGTATTTTCATGTGTAAATATAAATAACTCACACTAGTGATATAATTAACCATTAATTCCAGTACAATAACATGAGGCGATTATAAAAGATTTTAATGGAGAAGTATAGCAGAAAATATTGTTCTCTTGGATTTAAGAAAGTACAGGTTTTTTTCTTATCAATAATTAAGCATGATGTATTATTAATTTTCCTTATCAGCATTTCCTCTATGGATAGTCCTGCTAATCTAAGGAAAGGTAAAGTAACAAATTCGGATACCAAACTGCGATACTGAGAAGTCTAGCTGAACTTAATATTCAAGGGTGAAGGAGCTTGTTCTAAACACTATTAAATGTTACAAACATAAATTGATTATCTGGAAAGTGTCAAGGCAGTTCACTGAGAATGCATTAATTAAAAAAACATGAAGAAAGACTTTAGTCAGCAAAAATAAATATGAAAGCAACATAAATATCCTCACTTGATGACATTACTCAAATCCAGTGTAAGATGTTGAGGTATAACACATGATCATTTTTTTCTCAATTTTCACATTATTATGTAATTATTACATTATTAATAAACTTTAAAGCAACCATATAAGTATGGGCAGACAAATGTATGTTAGACATTTAATCTCTGGTCACTTGGTGACAGCTAATTAAGCTGACATTCATGACTGCATTTAAGATTAATCAATATTATGCATAAATCACAATATACTGTACTACTATATTTTATATCACAGACCTAAAAATGCACACAAACATACATATCAAAATGCATCACTACAACCAGTGAATACCTGTTTGCCAAGGCTTGCAGGGGTTTGCCATCAAGCAAAACCTTCTGTCAGCAGTGACAGAACTTCAATTTGTATTTCACATTTTTTTTTTTTTTTTTTTTTTTTTTTTTTTACAATTTAATCAAGGTGACAAACCATGCTGACGACTTCTGTCAGCTTCTGCATGGCTACATAAGTCATACAGTGTAATGGACCACTGTGCTTGTGGCCAGTAGCTACCAAACTGCCAAGTTAATAAGCTGTATTATTTGTCCTATGTTCTTTTACTGATATAAACATGTAATTTGATTTTTATTCTGTTTTCTGCTGTAAAATTTATTAATTTAAAAGGAAACTGAGGGGAAATGTGAACAGATTGTAGTATCTCTTGCCACTTATCATGCTGCGTGCTCTATTATGCAGATTTATGCTGTTTACAACACATGGTGCTATATCAGTGATTTTATCCTTACCCATAATTAAAATGATTTGCATTCTTTTATTTATTGGTTTGGTGGTCTATGGCCTGAAGCAAGTTGAGACCCACTGAAATAATATAACAAGATGTTCTCAAATCATCCACTGTTTTACTATGTTAACCCTTAATCTTATGTTTGCCATCATCCATAGCACAGTAACTGAATTGATTTTTGTTAATCAGAAATCAAATATTTTCTTTCTGAATTGTAAGGAGAGGGGGGTTTCTTTGTAACATATGCATGCACACATACACACACACAAAATGTGATCAACACAGATAAAGAATTATCATCTTACACAAGCAATTGAACGTAAATTATTATTGTGATGCAACTGAATATAACAAGAAAATATCGTATTTGGCTGTTCTTCATTTCTTGTATCTGTACAAGAGCATTATCAGTTTTGAAAAGTACAAAATAAAACTGCATATGACCAGATCATATGACCAGATATAGCCATCCTACACAATAATATATGAAATTTGTTCAAGATCACATGCTATTATGAAAGATCAGTTTAGTGAAGAAAGTTTAATATAGTTGCTGCCTTGTGATTCTGCCCCAAATTTCATACTCATAACCGTTGAATCCAAATCCATTTTGATTTTAAAACACTTTTCCATGCAAACTTACTACCATCTAAAATCTGTGTATCAGGCTGACACCACCTCCCTTGAAAAAGAGATGGCCAACACATTGTGAAGAGACTAAGTACATTACATATAAGGCTCCAAACTGAACAACCAAATCTAACACATGAGAAGTACCCATAATATTCAAGTTGGTTCATTATGGATCCTGAACAGCAATTTAATAAAATGGTTACTGGTGGTGCATAAAGTAAAAATAAAAGTAAAAATTTTGTGGATTTTTAAATAATTAAAATACTGAATGAAGTCTAGAAAGGCCAAGCACATGCCTAATGATATTAATATAGTAGTTATTATTACTTGAATATATCTATAAAATTTATTTGGCAAGTTTTGGTAAATACAATGGTTGCATTTTTTAACAATAAAAAAAAAGAATGAATGAATGAAAAAAATAAATAAATCACTGATATAGTACAGTTCCATTGAAGCAAATATTGTATTTTCTGCAGTTGCTCATTATGCAATTCTTTCATAATAATATGCAATGTCTACATAATGTATGCTAAGATCATGGCAAAAATAATGTTTAAAAGAAAAAATTCTGAATCAATATTCCCATTACATGCCTCAAAATAAACTGAAGACTTCTATAGTGACTCTATCCTCATGCTGTCCAAAAAGTATGACATATGAACACCATCTCCACTTTGTAGTACATAAATACAATAATAAATTTAAAGTACTTGAAAATATTGTTTTCTTTCAATATTAAGAAATCAAAATTGTCAGAATTGTGTTGTATCTTTACAATTATTTATATAAACTACTTTTCTTGTCCAAGTTTAGGGATGACAGAAGTTGAACCATCACATACTTTGTAACACTAACATGTGCAACAATTTTCATCTTAAATTAATGTGATAGTAGTTTAAATAATTACAAAGGTGGAAAGACAAATAAGATAGAGGTCAAGAAAGTAACAGCATATAGTACTGCAACTAATAATATTCTGAAGAAAAGCAATATCAAATGGAAGAACTGATGTTATTCAGAAAGCTTCACTTGTAAGCTAAATTCCTTTACAAGAAGATAATGGAGTGAAAAATGATGAGTTAATGCAATAAAGATGCCTACATCTTGGAGAGCATTGCAGTACATGATTGTCTATACCACACATTAATCCAATTATTTATTTTTAAGAAAAAAAAAAATTATAAATTATTTGATCTTACCAATATCACCATAAAAATTGTCAATTAAATTATCACTGAGTAGAGTGCAGAGTGTAATCATTAAGTATGTCATGATAAAGCATACCTTCCTTTCAACTAATCTGCAAAAAGAGTTTAATTAAAATTAAGAATTCAAGTGCAAAGCTTAAGTGAGGTGTCTTGCATTAAGCTGGCATGCATCCAGGCTTGAATGAATCAAATGAGACATATCTACAAGGACTTAAAACTTTCCAAGCTATGGCAGAACATCTGTGGAGAAAATAGCTATGATGGATACCATTAATATTTGAGTTCTTTAAAAAGATCATGAAGCATTGCTTTAAGTAAAGGGTAGATTTATATCAAGTGCAGGAAAAGCGAATCTATGCCCCTCACTCTTTTTTGTGTCCAACTCTGGCACTAATGAAGACACCTGCTGAATAACCTTGAATAACTGTTACATTAGTCTGCCAATATTCTAGTCAATTTTCTTCTCAGTTTAGCAGAGGGACATTGATTACTTCAAACTTACAAGCAGAGAGAGAACCAGGCAGGTTCACCACGTCAAGATGAAAACTATAATTATGCATTAAAACCTCGATATCTCAAACTGATATTTCATCATTCACTTTTATCAGATTCAAGAACCTACTGAGCTAAAAATTTCTGTAAATCTAATTCTGACAGAGCCAGAAATAGTCCACAAATGGCCCAAAATCCCAGAATGGCTCTAATGTCACTGATTTTTCTACTTGTAAGTTACCTAATATGGTATTTTGGATTTTGAAATTGAATATCATGTTGTATCTACTGACCTCCAAAAAATGTAGCTCAAAGCTGAGTTCATTAAATGATGTTTTGAGTTATACAATATTGTAAAAAAATAAAATAAATAAATAAATAAATAAATAAATATATATATATATATATATATATATATATATATATATATATATATATATATATATATATATATATATATATATATATATATATATATATATAATAATCAATTTAAGTAGTAAAATACACTATGTACAGTTGTTGAGAGTTGATAGGCATTTAATGCTGACAGTCAACCATCTATCCCAACTGAGGCAGTGCACAACATCTTCATCTTGTCATGTCTATTCACCTCTCACTTTTAAATATATGTTAGAAATTATCATAACTTCATTTCATTTGTTCAGGTGGCTAGATTTCAAAATATACAAATGTCCAACCTCACACAGCAGATACAGGTTCTGTGCCAAGCACTCCAAGAAAATGCAAAAGCTGCTACTATAGGCAAGTCCATATACATAATATGATCCTTTTCATTTCCTTATCTTGACATATTTGTATTAGTTGTAATCCATATGAGGACAGAGAAGATCCCTTTATAGATTAAGCATCAGAGGAGAAAAACTGGTCGAGATAATTTTAAGATTACTAGTTCAGATTTTTTGAGGACATCCAAGGTATTTTCAATGTAGGGAATGAGAATTGCTGAATGTCATTTCAGCAAAAGAAATAGCCTAGAAGTTTGTATCAAGCAGACAGGTGAAGAAACTGAGTTTCGAGGCACTGAACAAAATAATTACCCATCCAATTGAAAAAGTGGTTTCTGTGTTTAGTACTTAATTCCTGTTGGCTAATCACTGGCTAATAGCATTACTGAACAGTAGAATAGGTGAAATGACAGATCCCACTGTAAAAACATTTGTTAAGAAATTTCAAAAAATGCTGGGTGTCTACCACTGCAAAAACACAAAGGCCAGAAAGAAGAGATAAAGATGCATAGATAGACTGAGACTGTAAAAAAGGAACTGAAGTAGTTAATGATTCATGCCTGACTACCAAAACCCTTCTGGTATGCCTCATGTTACAGCAAGATTTCACTAAAATCCCTAGTGATGATTAAGATTCAATAAGGGGAGTGAAATCATGTGTAAATTGTACAGAACCCAAACTGACAATAAGATAGCAAACTATAAGCAAAATACACTTAAGAATCTTCCTGTTCTGGATAGAATCAAAAGGTTTAGACAAGCACGAAATTAAAACTATAATACTCTAACCTAAAGAATTAAAGCAGTCATCCTTTTTAGAAAAAGGTAGGATGTAGGTAAACTTAAAAAAAAAAAAAAGTACACTTGCATTATATAATGTGGTTTATGGGTTAAACATGTTTGCCTGCACAGTTCCACTTCCATGACTCAGTCTGGCCCATGCTGCTGTTTTAGCATTTGGTGAACTTCCAATGTGTTCACAATATATCACATTTTAATCCACTGTTGATGATGTCACAGTGACCTGGTTATCTATTTTAGTTTAATATTTGATATATTGGAAAGCCCAGAATAAGAAAAGGAAATCACAATTTTTATCAGATTGGTTGGGTTGAGAGGAGGAGAGAGACAGGGGAGAGTTTAGGAAGCTCATTTTCTACACTTCCTCAGTACTCTAATATTCTTACCACTGAAGAAGTAATACTTAATCAACAACTTAAAACTATATCAACATTCAGCATGGAGTGTTCCCTAAATTCATTATCCAGATGTAGATAATTTAAGATGTATCTCTTAGTAGCAGCAAGGCTCATACTTCAAAAGTAATTCACTGCACAAAATAAGGTACATGTTAAATGAAATTCTATCTTAAATGGAATTTTTTTTTTTCTAAATCAATGAAAAATACCAATATATATTATATTATACTGTGTGGCCATGCAAAGATAATGACAGTGTGTTTCAATGGAAAATGTTCACATAAATGAGAACAATACCTTTATCAAAGGTGAACACCACAAATAACTCATCAAATGCTTGCTCATTCAACTAAAATGCTGGAGATATGCACATGCATACATACACCAAGTAATTACATAAGTGTACATCCATGCAAGTACATGCAATGCACATATACAAATAGGTGTAAGCAAACATGCTTGTACATGATCACAAATGCTACAAGCATAATATATTTCCTTTTGTCCTCAAATTCAAACTATAACAAAAGCTGAAGGATGGTCAAATACAATCATGCTGGTTCAGTCATTCTATGGTCAAAGGAATGGATTAGTCTTACTTAAGTAGTTTTAAACGTATGTAAATGGTCAATTTAATGACGTTTTAATTAAGAACATAATGTGAAATGTCATTCACATCATTATTTACATGACTGCCCTCTGCACAACCCTGATCAAGACTTCTTGACATTAAAAAATGCAAAATGAGTATTGCATAAAGTAGAAAAGAAACAGTCATACAAGGATATCATATATATACCAATGTAAAAACCAAACCAACAAGAAAATCTATGACCCAAATATTATGAAATCCAGAGATATGTCACCAGCACATCATCACATTGAGTTTGCAGCACTGAAAAGTATCATGGTGTACAGATTATGTAAATATCTGAGATAACAGGAACAATGTTACTGACACTGCACAGTGGCATTAATGTAATATACACAGTTAACCTGATGTGCAACACAACAAAATTGCCAAGCTGTTCCTTCCAGTGAAATAATAGGAAAATAAGCATGCAATTACAGCCTTTCAAATACAGTGGAACTTTGGTCATCAAATGCCTCCCCTTTTCGAACAAGTCGGTTTTTTAACAAAATCTCACTCATAATTGCTTTGGTTGCTGAACAATAATTCAGTTCTCGAAGTTACTTGATTTCAAATACTAAAACCCAAAGCAAAAGCTGTTGTTTATTACTAACTTAGTTTCTATAAATATTTTCCTTCATATATATTTGAAGAAGAGAGACAGTGGATAAGACAGTAATTCAATCTTTAAAATAATTGAAATGTGTCCTGTTTAAGAGCCTCAATGTAAACAAATAATTTTCAACACTCATGAATAATCCCGAGCCACCTGTGGCTCTCTTGACAACCCACAATGCCATCACTATTGCACAGCTGCATTTTTCCAAGAGCTTTTCTCAGCAGGAAGATGTCTAAGTGTTATGATCACCCTCAGTTTGGCAGTAAGTGGGTTACTCTTCTCTGTGTCACTCTGTAATGCTTCCCTCACTAGATCAGTGAGAAAGAGAATACCTGCACAGTCTAAGCAGTATCTTCTAAGTTCTATGCCACTAAGTTCATCCAGTACATCCTGTTTGGATAAATAATTTCTGAGCTGGAGATGTTGGGGAACAGCCATCTTGGCTGTGGGAGCATCTGTCATAAGCCACTGACACAGTGTGGACAGATGTCAGGGAATGGATTAATCCATTTTAGATTGATTCCTATGGGGAAGATAGTTTCAGTTTCTGAATATTTTGGATTTCAAATGGCACTCAGGAACAACTTTAAGTTGAAGAACCAAGGTTCCACAGTATATGGTGTCCAGGTATTGTCCTTATCAAGACTTCTCCCATCCACAGCAGTGCCAATTCAGGCAAAATACACATCACTATCTCATGTCAGCTACTTGGTACTTCTGAATTACTTTAAATCACAGTCTATATATCTGTTCTCTAGTAAGGCAGTATATTTGTTCAACACTTATCAGTACACGGAGGGTCAGTCAGCATGCACAGTCATGTCAATCCTCAAGTTACCGTATTTTACGGCTTAAAAGACGCTGCACCGTGGAAGACACACCCTAATATTTTACTAATATTAATATTATATTATTAATATTATATATATTATTAATATATATATTATTATTATATATTATTAATATTAATATTAATATTATATGATTCGAATCAAGATCAAGAGTGGGAAGGCTGCCGCCTGCCGCTGCCAGTACCATAATAAACAGAGCATGCTACAGGGCAGAGGTTATGCTTTAAGGCTAAGCTTGTGGTTCAGCTCCAAGAAGGATTATGGTATTGGAAATACTTGTAACAGCTAAGTACTGAGTTTACATCATATAAAAGGTTGAATTAAATAGTACTTAATCTAACATCATAGCGTAATGACTCATCATACAAATCCACATCGGTATCAGTCAAGTGTACAAGCTCCCTTGAGCCTGGGTGTTGCCTCACAATACAACATTCGTCTTGGAAGATGCACTAGTATTTTTCAGGGTATTTTTTGGGGGAAAAAAAGTAAGTCTTATAAGCCGTAAAATACAGTACTTCCCCTCTGTCTGCTGCCTAAAATGCAACTTGCCTTTAATGTGCACTAGTCAAAAGAAAAAATTCAATGTTAATACACTAAAACCCACATAAAACAAGAGTCCATATTCAATAAGTTAAAATTCCACATAAGTCAATCCAGCAACAAAATAAATTATAAAAAAAAATAAAAATAAATAAATATATAAAAAATATAAATAAATAAATAAATAAAAATCCAAAATGACAATTTCTGCAAAATTCTCTTAGTCAACACCATGTCAACTAAACCAAGTCAACCTGGATCAAACTCAGCATAATTTAAGCAGTAATAATTACATTATACCCTACTCTGAGGACATGATGCTAAGAGGAGAGCTGCTGGTTTTTAACAAGATTTCACGTCAGAATTTTTACAAGTCATCAAAGGCCAAGCCCCATGTTACACCCTGTAGCTTTATTAGAGAAACTAACCTATTCAAAATGTATAAGTGACGGTTGTCCATTCAACTATGAGACTACAACCATAACTGATCTGGTGCAAGGTTCAATCAAACTCCTGGCTTCCAGAAAAAGCCAATGGCCAAATGCATTTCATATGCTAGAAAGACTATAGCAGCATCCCTCCGCACACCAATATTTCTGCACATTTATATGCTTTATATTATTAGTCCACCTTCTGAGATGGAGCTGAAGGGAGAGGTGCAATAAACATTTGTTGCTTTCTAGCATTATAACATGTTAAACTACAATATTTGTTGATACTTGCAGAGAATAATCATTCTAACCTGGTTGCAAAAATTCATGAAAACAATCAGATACAAGACAATAAAATTCAACTTAGATAGCATGAGTAATGATTTACAAAAAAAAAAAAAAAAAAAAAACACTTCAGTACTGATAAAGAAGTGTGTGTGTATGTGTGTATCACTGAAAATATCTCAATACTTTTATGCTGTATTTGATACCACGGAACTTTCTTAAGAATGCTAAATATCACTCAGTCTAAGCAATAAACCCCACATGAAGATTATAGTCAATCACAAGACTATTACACATTTATGAGATCAAGACAATTAGATATAAATTCATAAATTTAGCAAATATTCATATGCTATTAGTTTGATTTCTAGACCATAAAAACTAAAGATGGCATCATATCCACATCTCATAAAAGAGGATTTATGACAATCTCAAATGTACACAAGTTGAGGCCTAGAAATAAGGAATAATTTTTCTGTAGATGAGGAAATATTTATAATAATTAAGATCAATTATTTTTATCAGCAGGCAGTTTTGTCTACTATCTATCCATAATTCTTCAAAGAAGTGGAAGTATTTCAAATTTATCTCCTACCAGAGTAAGTAAATATGTCTTAGATAACTCAGGAAATTTAATTTCATGAAACAAAATCAATAAATACAAAGTAATTACTGACACACCACAATGGATCATTATGCACTAAGCTATTAATGCAATTATGAACATAAATTTAACACTAATTTGACAACTGTTCCTGCTACAATTCTTTACTTGTAAATCAAACCCAACCAAATGTGCATGTATAATTCACCAGTCATGGTGATCATATGCTATACTCATGATCACCAGCAATACTCTGTCAATGACAATTTTGAACTCAATAAACTCATAAATGTATCATGAAATGCCTTTAAAAAACATACTAACAGGAACTGTGCTCCTCTGAAAATGTAGTTCTGGAGCAAGGGCAGTGTCTTGAAACAAAGTGACACTGCTGGATGCACTCTGCCTCTGTATGATTTTTCTTGCTAATCATTTTTCATTTTCAAAATATTTAAAATATTGTGATTTTTCAATTTGGGTTATCAAGTATTCTACGATGAATGCTGCTTAATTTCATCTCTTAGGTCAACTTCATTAGTGTGAAAATACAACACAGCCAGACTGACAGATTGAGCATTCTTAGTAAAATAGATAGTATTACCTATGGATAAGTTTAAAACCACATGCCCCAAGCTCTTCCTCAAGGAAAACAAAGACTGTTTGCTCAGAGAAAACCTATACACCTGAGAGGATACTTGGGTTGCCAAATGACAGATTGGGGACAGTACCACTCCACTAACCTGCAGTATGTGTGCAGATGCACATGTGTAAAACTTGAATAAAAATTATTAGTAATTGTATACATTCCTACACCGTGCAACTGAACAATAAGTAAAAATAACAGCCACCACTAAATTACAGTCATGGAAGCCTGCTAAGTAAAAATAACAGCCACCACTAAATTACAGTCATGGAAGCCTGCCAAGTGACCACATTCACTGCAAGGAAGCATCATTCCTTGGGTACAAAACAAAGTAAAATGCTCAACCCCTTCATTGCACAGCTGTTAGATATGTGCACCTGGGCACCTGCCCAGGTGCACAAAAGGGAGATTCTATTTTCACCTCTACATTTCAGAAATAAGTATTGAAACAAAAATTCATGTGGCATTAGAAAGAGAATCCAAGACTACAAGATTGGCTTGTAACCCATAAATTAGTTTATTCTTCAGTGAGATAATATCATTAAGACTTCAATAACCTGTCCTTTTACATTCCAGCAATATTCCAGTCTTATTTTTATTGGTCCACATCATAGGAATCAAGAACCACCGCTATGACAATCCCTATGACATGGACCAATGAAAATAATGACTAGAATACTGGAACATAAAAAGGGACAGATGATCCAGGTCTGACTATTGGTCACTGTGACAATTTAGCACCAACAGCAGTGGCACAGTGACATCCTAGCAACAACACAGCAATGAATGGGGTTTATGTTCTGTGATAAAGAATACATTCATGTGATTTGAAAATGTAGCAAAAAGCCATTTTACTACAATGCCAAGTGTTCTGTTGAAATTACTTGAGCATAAAAGAACTACTGCAAATTACTGAAATAATGAAGGCAAAATTTGTTGTATATTAATATATCCAAACACATAAATCATTACAGATTCTCAAAGAAGCATTTCTCTTGGGTAAAGCTAGAAAAATTATAATGATAACTTGAAGAATTGCTTCACAGCATCTGATTAAAATAAATGTAAAAGCAATTTTTAAGAGAGTATAAAGATGAATTTTGCTAAGCATATAAAGCTGAGACTGCTTTAGACACCTCCATTCACACAAACATGTGAACATGGGTATTTGTGGGCACACACGCACGCATGCACACACAGCACTAAGTTGAAATTCCCCTAAAAAGGAGGATAGCCAAGACAATATGTCAATATGCATATATCCACATTCACAAGCACTCTCTTTGTCTTGCCTATTAGGCATCTAAGGAAGGGAGGAACAATCCAGTACCACACACTATATATAGATCAGTTGCATTGCACACCCAGCAATCTTTCCAGCAAGGCCCAAAGCTTTGCACTGCTGGCTTACTCCTGTTTCAAGACAGACAAGGTGCTCATATCCACACACTCCTACTTATAATAACATCCATTAGCATTTCCTCATGCCTTAACATCTTGGGGGAAAGAAAGAATCCTCACGAGTCACACTGCAAATGGGTATTTTATGCAGGATACCCAGGTCTTCCATAATCCAAGCTGGACAGTATAAGTGATTCACTCCTGATCAGATTATGCAGAAAAAGATGAGTCTCCTCATTTAATATATATATATATATATATATATATATATATATATATATATAGTCAGCCCTCCACATTCACGGGTTCAACATTCAGATTAACTCATTTGCAGATTAGCACTAGAAAGGAAATGTATGTGGATCCATATTTTCAAGAGCTAACATCAGTTCAAACCTTGCATGCAGCACAGCTCACCATAACACACACACTCACATTCACATGCCATCTGCCACACCAACTTGCATTCCCTCTACTGCCCAATAGGATTGTCAATTCAGTATGCTCTTGTTGACCAAACATTTCCTACTGCCTGCATATTGTATGCATTTCCCACTGCTGTCCAGCTCACCATATCCCTCACCCTCACTCACTGAGTGACTAGATACAAATTAAAATTGTCATATTTTCACCTTTGCCTCTTAACAGACTTTTCAAGATATCTGCTGGAGACACCCCTAAGTATGCAAAGAAAAGATGGAGTTATTAAACAAGATAAAGGAAGGGAGGCAGAAGGGCAGAGCATGTGGTGGTGACAGCAGCATTGGCAGTCCTGTTGGTGATACCAAATAGCAGGGAAGATAAAGCAAGAGGTCACACCACAATATTCATCATTATTTTACTTCCTTTCACTAAATATTAAATAATATGTTTGCAAATACATGTACACAGGGCTTTTCTTTACATAAACAAGGGCATTTTGGGCTCAGTAGTGTTTTTAAGGGGACGCATTACTGTACAGGTGGCCAGGGTTTCTACAAGGTGCATCAATTATTCAAAGATTTTCACTACCCACAGATGTCTCTTATACCTAACCCCCACTGAATGTTTATGGCTGGCTGTGTGTGTGTGTGTGTGTGTGTGTGTGTGTGTGTGTGTGTGTGTGTGTGTGTGTGTGTGTGTGTGTGTGTATATATGTATATATATATATATATATATATATATATATATATATATATATATATATATATATATATATATGAGAGAGAGAGAGAGAGAGAGAGAGAGAGAGAGAGAGAGAGAGAGAGAGAGAGAGAGAGAGAGAGAGAGAGAGAGAGAGAGAGAGAGAGAGAGAGAGAGAGAGAAGTGGTGGGGGGGAAAGGGGATCCTATAAATTATGTATAAATGTGAATATATGCACAGAATTTTCAAGCAAACAAAAGCGCAAGCAGCATAAGGAACAAGTCAAAAATTATTCAAAATAAAGGTTCAAACAGGGATTCAAATAAGCTTCTGATCTGTAAAGATGTGAACACAAGAAAACTAGATGACCAAAATGGACAGAACACACAAGAAACCTGAGACGAAATATTACAAAAAGGTCAAAATTTTAGGAATATCTAGAAATGAAGAGAAGTCAGTTTCCCATATAATGGATTTCATGAATATATGAAAATTCTGGTGTCATTCAGTTTTCAATTTAAGAAAATAAGATGCTTACAGACATCCCATATGAAGACTTTTAGTCATATACAGAAATTACAAAGAACCTCAATAAAATTAAAGTTCACTATTACGTACACATGAAAAATGTAGTTATTAACTACAAAGTTTTCATAAAACCACTTGCATTTCAGCATAATCTCACCTACAAAGCAAATGGTTACTTCAATGGCAGGCTAATCACATACCACATGGACTATTACATTTTTTTAGCCATTGGGTTACCAGCATCCTTTGGAAAATAAAAAAAAAATTAGCAAATCTCTCATTAGCAATCCTGGATTAGATGGAGAGAATGCATTAAAGACAAATTTACATCTGCATAAAATCCTGCATCAATAGGAAGATGACACATTAAGTTAAATAAGCCTGCATCAATAAAAAATAATTATTATTATTATAATAATGATAATAAAAATTAGAACCGGGTGATCTGATTCAATACGACCTGTTCAGAAGGGGGTCAACATTTAGATATTGGGTTAGTGTCCTGGTAGTATTGCAGGTTGTAAATCTGCAACAAATGTGAAGTAACTAAGGAACATGGGTGAATAACTTAATGGCACTTACAAGACAGGTATTAAATATCAGCAGTAGTGTAATATGGCAATCAGTGAGGCACTGCAATGACTGCCATCTATTACATACTGTACTCATTTAAACTGACTGTTGCATTAAACTGAATATATTCAGTGGATGCAATATATATTTTTTTTTTCACAGTAACAAGAAGGCAGGCACTGTTGTTCTTGAGGTCTGCAAGAATTGTATAACAAAAAAAAATTACACTACTATAAGACAGCGTCTAAACTTTGCTCCATTCTCGTTGAGACTATCAGGTCAAGAAGGATGAAGGTTGACTATTTGAGTCAAACAAGAGGAAAACAAAACACATACTAAACAGCATAGGAGTAAGAAATCTGGTGCTCTCATGACCAACAGAGCTTCTATACATCAAGCATATTATTTCACATGCTAATGTTCAACATATGAAAGACTTATTACAAGAAGTGCACAAGTTATGAAGCCTATTCACTAAGTAGAGCCATATGTACGTGTATATACATATAACCTCCACCTCCCAAATAATATATGTGGAATCCACTCATCACAAGCTCAAGGATAATCAACTGAGTATTCCTTACTTTGGCATCATTCTTTTATAACACGTCCTAATAAACATGCTAATAGTCCCCAAAAAAACAACACATCTTAACATTTCCTACAATGACTGAGACCCAAAGCTCTGACCTTTGACCCACTTAATGACCTAATACTGGGATTAATGGCATGTTGTCTGACAACAGACAACAATAATGGAGAGAGAGAGAGAGAGAGAGAGAGAGAGAGAGAGAGAGAGAGAGAGAGAGAGAGAGAGAGAGAGAGAGAGAGAGAGAGAGAGAGAGAGAGAGAGAGAGAGAGAGAGAGAGAATGAATTGGGGAAAAACCTGGAGGATACTTTAGTCTGGTACTGTGAATAGAACCTGGTGCTGCTCAGCCAGGCCAGGGAGGAGCTGAGACTGGGTGCCGCAAGCCAGCTGGGTGGCTCTCGGTCACCTGGTCTGGAGTAACTAGGTGAAGGAATGCCAACCTGTCTTCAGGATTAGGAGAGATGCCCAGATCGTTCGAGCGAAGGCGTCGACTTAATTCTTCAATCTGCAGCTGCACTGTAATAGAGCGGGTTAGCGGGCAAAAATGCCCAAAATTCAATCAATATAGTGTTCTTTATCAATATTAAAAAAAGAGGATATACACTTTAAAAAATTTTATCCCAGGAGCAGCAATTCAACTCAAAGTGCCACCCACCGATGTCACCCAAAAGTGAGAGCTAACATTGAAACTACTAAACTAGAATAAGGGGTTGTTTCGGCTCTTCCTCCTAACTACCAAATTTATATTTTCCTTAAAGTTCTGTTTAACCTGCAAACAGATAAAATAATCATAACTGAAGGTGTAGGCTGTCCATTAGGTGTTTATATATCTGTAAACAAATTCATTACAGGAAAAGAAACAATTATCCAATCAAAAATGTATCAAAAATGTTCAGTGATTATTCCCTCATTAGTAAACCATGCATTCCTCAATATATTCAATCAACTAAGCTGGAGGATATGAAACACTATAAAGACAAGAAAAATTAGGGGGAACATAACCATAAACACTTAAACTAAATAGGAACTTCTCCAGTGTGGTAATCCAGTATCCACAAAGTTCTTGGCACCTTTTATCCCCGGAGATGCTGTATGTCCATCCTGCACTCTAGCTGCTCAGCCAACAACACAGATCACCAACACAATCTGGAAACTGAATTGTACATAACAAAACTTCATAAAAACTTACACAAATAAGCCTCCTCCTGATCTTTGGACATGTTGCTAGGAAGCACAGTGGGCATCCCTGGAATGAAGGTCTTGTCCTTTTCATCTCCTTGCCAGCGGGACTTCCTTCTCCTTTTTCTCTCTTCAGGTTCTAAAAGAAGAGAAAACATCAAAATATAACCTAATCCAAGCCAATGAAAACAGTGATACCAAAAGCACAGTTTAAAATCCACTAGACTGACCTAATAAATTGGCAGATTACATGTGAACCGCTAATAATTTCCTGCAACACGGACTTGAAAATCCGCTATAGTAAATTTTATTTGTACTGAGCATTTAAGTGTCCCCCCTGTGAGGGCTCGCCTGCTCATTGCTTTGCAACATCAGTCATAACACTCATCTTTCTATGTTATACATTATTTATTGCTGCAACATAAATCTGAATACAGCCATTTTTTTAATAAGGGCAAAAATATTATGACTGCTTGGTTTCTTTCAGGATAATAGCAATGATTTTGGTGTATATACCACGACATTTGACAAAGCTGTTTTCCAATGTTGCCTAGGTCATACAGTGACCAGCCATTGCCACACACACAACAGGTCAGGCAGAGGCAGGTGACCAAGGTCACTTCCTGTATTCACTATCTGCAATGAAAACTACTTCTGTATGTCCCAAACATTCTTTTGTCCTACATCCTAGAAAGAACTTTACAAAAAAAAAAAAAGATATATACTTCTTGGAAGAAAATGCCAACAGAGGGTCTTTAATGAAGGCAATTAGCAAAAACAGCTTCTATGAAGTTAGGTGTTCTGAGACATCTCCACCAGTTTTTCTCACCCCCCCAGTTGCTAACTCTGTACAAGGGCCTTATCCGTCCATGTATGGAATATGCTTCACATGTCTGGGGGGGTTCCACTCATACCACTCTTCTAGACAGGGTGGAATCAAAAGCTTTTCGTCTCATCAACTCCTCTCCTCTAACTGGCTGTCTTCAGCCTCTCTCTCATTGCCGCAATGTTGCATCTCTAGCTGTCTTCTACCGCTATTTTCATGCTAACTGCTCTTCTGATCTTGCTAATTGCATGCCTCCCCTCCTCCTGCGGCCTTGCTGCACTTTCTTCTTTCTCTCACCCCTATCCTGTCCACCTCTCTAATGCAAGAGTTAACCAGTATTCTCAATCATTCATCCCTTTCTCTGGTAAACTCTCAAACTTCCTGCCTGCTTCTGTATTTCCACCTTTCTATGACTTGAATTCCTTCAAGAGGGAGGTTTCAAGACACTTGTCCTTCAGTTTTTTTGCTACCACTTTGGAACCTTTCATAGGACTGACATCACAGTGGGCTTTTTTTTATTTACTGGATTTTTGCTGCCCTTGGCCAGTGTCCCTCCCACATAAAAAAAAAAAAAAAAAACTCAGACCACCTGAGGCATAGCACAAGTAGATTTGGTAGGACAGCAAGAAGCCCAATCCCCAAGGGGATCATGCCTAGACATTCAGTACAAAGCACTTACTATAGTTACTTTTGTAATTTCCATATTTTCTTGCCAAACAACATTCACATTGCTAGATCTAGGAAAAATAAATAAATAATAAAAAATAAATAAAATAAAATAAAAATAAAATGGTATCACATAAGAAAACATCCCATTTCCTAGAGCAAGTATATCAAAACCTTTCCTCCTGGGAATTCCCATGGTACTAATGGCAATGCAATGTGACATTAAAAAATACAAGATGATATTCTGAGCTATTAAATGACTTAAACAAGCTCATCCTGACTTTCAAGTCAATATCCTGTAAACCAGGAAAAATATTTTTCACTCCTTAGGACAAAAGTACCACAATCTCCCTCTTTATTTGGCCAATGAGAGAAGTCTATTCACAATAGTTGTATAGGACACTGACAGGACTGCTTGGGGTACTATCATGCAATAGCCCTTGAGCTATTTCTTAGTTTCCCTTCAGAAGCATCCACAGATCACATTTAGAAAAGAGTACACAAGAAAGATGGGTTACTGGTCGAGATGATGCTTTGGTGTGCAATCACTGACTTCCTCAATCCCCATACAAAATTTTGAGGTATGTGCTCTATCAGAAGAAATGCCTCAGAGCTTTTTCAAGTGCTTCAAGTACTATATCTTTGACTATGTACAGAATCACTGTTAAAGGAGACATCTCTGTAGTGTCTACAGCTTGTAGTATCACACTTCCAAGAGACATGGCACAGGATTGACATGAGTTGCTTGTTCTGCCACCTAAATTATGGGAGGAGGCACCATGTTCAGGCTAGGTAGGGCACCGATCACCTGAGGTTTCCTTCTCACAGTCATAAGGCACCTTTATAGAATTGATAGTGTTATGACAAACATGTTGCCCTTCTCCCACCCTGTTGACCCTCTAGTGCCTCCAGTTCTCATGATGTTGGCTCCAGGGAGGAGAGTTATGGGAGACTTATTCCCATGGATATGGAGCAGAGCCCAACAATTTTCTCCATCTGTGCCACTAAACCACAAAAATGCATCAGATGGAACACCAGTTCAACACCAGCACCCTTTACCTCCACAAAAACAAGAGGTGGAGAATGGCCACCATAACTTACCTCAAGGCCCTACTTGAGAATATGTGCAACTTGAACATACCACAACTAATGCCAAGGAAGAACTTATGAACCTGTGGCATCCTAAAACCATAAATGTCACAATCAAAAGGTGGATGTCGTGCTATTATCAGAAGCCATATATTTAAGAATATTGCTGAATATGCTAGCAAGAGAAGTGGCAGGGCAGAGAAAACTTGGGGGCATGAGTAAGGGAAGGGAAACACATTGTTGACACCTGAGAGAGAGAGAGAGAGAGAGAGAGAGAGAGAGAGAGAGAGAGAGAGAGAGAGAGAGAGAGAGAGAGAGAGAGAGAGAGAGAGAGAGAGAGAGAGAGAGAGAGAGAGAGAGAGAGAGAGAGAGAGAGAGAGATTCTTTCAGATACCAAGAAGGGGAAAGGTGTGGAAGAAGCATTTTGATTAATAAATAAGCATTACCTTTTATAGGTATGAAAACTGGTGGAGAACAAGTGTTTCTATGTAGAGGAATTGGTTGGAAGGTTTATATATATATATATATATATATATATATATATATATATATATATATATATATATATATATATATATATATATATATATATATATATATATATATATATATATATATATATATATATATATATATATATATATATATATATATATATATATATATATATATATATATATATATATATATATATATATATATATATATATATATATATATATATATATATATATATATATATATATATATATATATATATTACATTCATTGCATGAAATGTCATGTGTGTATTTGTGTGCATTTTTCTAGGGAGGGGTTCCACAACTTTCACCAGATTCTAAAAGGGGTTTGTGGTTAAAAAAAGATTAAGAACCCCTGGTTAAAGGAACAGTAATCTCCTGACAGCACTGACGTATGGATCAGAGATCTGAACATGGAATAAAGTACAAATAGCAAGACTGCATACTGCAGAAATTAGTTATCTAAGACAGTGTGGAGTGACAATATCGGAACATAATAGCAATTAATGTATGTACAATAGATTTGTTATGAGTACATGTATAAACAGGCGGTACAACTTGTGAAGTGGTGGTATGAGTGAGAAGGAACACATTAACATTGAGCAAATGGAGTGTAGAGATCATAACGAATACAAGTGAAGCTGACAATACAAACAGGAAACAAAGGCTACTTGGAAGATGGAAGGTTAGGGTAAAGGAGTACACATATGAAAGAGGTGTTAATGCAGGCCAAAAGCTTGAACAAACAAAAAGAGAATGATTGAATAGAAAGTGTCAGGTATGTAAAGGTAATAAGAATATTGTATTATTTTTGTATTTGCCACATCTCTCCTTTTCCTTGTTTCTTTTCTCCTCTATGCCATACTCATCAATGCTGATATTAGGCAAATGACTATGTTAGGTAAGTTTATTTAATATCCATACATGAAGGAAATGGAGAAAGATGCTTATAGCATAGATGAATTCCTAAATACCTTATCCATTACCCACATAGCACTACAGTATTCATTTGGGAATCATACACTTGTCACTTAACACAGGTCAACCTTGCATCTCAAGTCTGGTTTGGTGGATGTAGAGCATAAAATACAAAATTTGTGAATACAAATAAGCTCTAGTCATCTGGTGTTTCACATCCCTACAACTAAAGTGGACCCTACACAACCAATATTATTGACACAATATATTGACATTTTTATTGTGCAATATTTTGATGTCTTCAATATATTGTGTCATTCTTCAATAGTGCCCCTTCACTATCAATAATATTGTACAATATGGAATATTCCACAATAATATTGACCATGTAGGGTCAGCTTAACTGGTGTACCAACCATAGCAACACACAACTAGAGAGAGAGAGAGAGAAAATGACTCTACATAAGGTGAGTATTCAATATCAAGTATCTCTTTTGCTGTGGCCATAGCCACCCTCTCACAAACACTCCCATGAGGCAATAGAAAGATAGATATATAGATAAATGGACCAAAGTTAATACAAAACCACAAGCAACTTAGCAAGCTTTCTTTCAAGACTTTGACCCCGATGTCATCAGGGGATAGCCATTTCCACCAGCACCCCCACCATCCTTGAATGCTCCTCTTTCCATATCTACAATGCTTGACAAAAGAAGTGCCTGCCTGGTGTCCTGCAGGCACTTCTTATGGCAACATGGTGAAAACAGTATGGTGTTAGTGAAGGTGAATGAAGAGTCAAAAGTTTTGCCTATTACCATGAAATCAAGGCAGCCATCTTTATGACGTCTTGACACTCAGCTAGTCCTCAGTTCCCACTGAGAACTTTTTTGGGCAGATAGGTGTCATTTAAGGAGTGATGTTATTGCCCAAATAATAGCATTAAAGGATGTGAGACACAAGATCAAAGAAATAAGTGAATCTGTTGCAGATAAATCAACAGTGAGGCACTAGGCTGCCAGATGCCAGCTCAAGAACAGTGGTAGGCCAACATTACCCAAACCCACTCAGGACACCCTAGAAAGACATCCAAATGTTCTATAAATGTTGTAAAGAGAGCTGTCAAGAAAAACCCACATATAACAGCCATGGTTCTAAACAAGAGCAACCAAAAACTGTTTGGTGAGGTGTCCATAATGAATGTATCCCACAGTGTGCATGAGTTAGGATACACCAGCCACAAGCCTGTCCCTACACCCCTTCTCACTCTGGCTCAGAGGACTCAGCGTGTTGCCTTTGCTGCTAAGTCCCTTGCCTAGAACAATAGCAACTGGTTTAAATGACACCTGTCTTCCATATTAACAGAAAAATAAGCCCAAAACAGTCTGTGTACTAACAAAAAAACTCATCACTCTCACAACTATCAAGGACCACACAACCTTCCACCTTGCGTGTCCAGTGGGAATTAAGGACTAGCTGAGTATCATGACATCATAAAGATGGTTGCTGTGACATCATGCTAGCAGGCAAAACTTTTGGCTCTTTTCATTCACCCTCACTAACATGATACTGTTTCTGCCATAAGAAGTGCCTGCAGGATAGCAGGCAGGCACTTCTTTTGTCAAACACTATATAAACTAAATGCTTCAGATCAATTTCTATTTCAAAACACAAATTCAGATTGTTATACACAACATGTGAGCTGCCGTTCATATTCTGACACTTCCCAAATGAGGATTGGTGGTAATTTTCATAAAAACCACTTCTGTTTAATTTCAAAGGAAAATTTTTATTCTCCAAGATTATAATACATGCACTAAAAATAATACAATATTGAATACTTCATTCTCTAAATCCCAAATATGGTACATATCTCAATGCAGTCTTCCTATACACTATTACTTTCACTAGAAATTGGTATACCAGATGGTTTATGCTAAATGTTATTTCTTTCCCTTAGGCCACAGTTTCTAGTATATATATATATATATATATATATATATATATATATATATATATATATATATATATATATATATATATATATATACCTCTTTGGGAAGTGTTTAGTACACACATATACAATTTCCTTTTTGAGCCATTTTACAGGTTTCAATTTTGTTTGTATATACAAGACTTGTCACTAACAGTAACAAAGAATATTTTGACAAGTCAGGAGTGAATGTTTTCATATATATATATATATATATATATATGCCTGTCTTTTGGGCTCAGAGTTTTTATGGCCTGAATATTTCTGTAGGAAATGAAACACATTTAGGAGTGTATTTTGTTTTTTCAAGGCCTACATCAACATGCATATATCAAAGCAATAAAATGAAATTGAAAGCTACAGTATTGGGGAGAGATAAATCTTTCGTTATAAATATTCTGGCTCACTCTCATTGTTGCGTGGAGTTGGCTAAACAGGGCAGGCTCCTGTGTTTCCCCGAAAATCATCAGATAAAAAAATAAGTTACTTTCTCCTAGGAAGTTACTTCTCAAATCTATAATCAGTAAGTCATAAAAAACAGGAAACAAGATTTTAGAATAATCAGAAAGAAAAACTCAGTCATAGAATTTTTTTTGAGGAAACTGCAGGTGTAGTAACCACAGCTTTGTGACATGGGGTGTTGCCAGATGCACATCCAACCATTTTGTTACACATATAGTTCTTGTTTTTTCATAGGCATTTGTAATGTAACTAAGTACTTATTCAGGGTTGTGGAAAGTGTATGTAAAAGAGAAAATAAATGCTTCAAAAATATAAACATAAAATTCTGCATCGCTAGTCTAGTATCATGAGCAGAGAGGAAAAAAATCCAAGAATCAAAATCATATGGTAACCAAACTTCCATTCGTCAAATGGGAATAACATATATATATATATATATATATATATATATATATATATATATATATATATATATATATATATATATATGAAAACAAGGTAATTTTTTCTCATTTTACGGGTTAAGTAAAAAATACGATGAACCACCAGTTTTCACGGCGTTATGTTCTAAAGACAGCCATGAAGTGCTAAACTCCACATTATATTGACGCTACCCCTAAAATGCCTAATTACTGTCTCTATTAATAAGAAAAATCAGTACAGGTGTCAAAACAGCTTTCCTGATTGATTCTTTGTTCTTCTTTATGGACCTAACTATATTTTCATTTACGCTGTAATGGTGCCTGACTGTGGCATGGCTTCTCCCTTCCTGCAACATGTCAAGGAGTTCCTTCTCCAGCAGCATCATAACCTTCCTCCTCTTCACTTCTTTGGCATCAGAAGGCATTGCAAGGACTTTGGAAAACCAGGAGAAAGCAGCAAAAATAAGTGGTGAAAAGCTGAAGTGGGCATGGCAACATAGCTAAGGCAGAAACACGTGGTGAATCGGGAAGTGCAGGGTGGGGAGGTGGTGTGGTCCTGCTCCTTTCTTTGAAAAAGGAGCATCTCCAGAAACCAATCAGAGGCAAGTAAAAATATATAATGTTTGGATTGGCTACTGGTAAGGCTCCAGCTAATTGTGTGCCACCTACCAATACGTCTGGGTATTTCCTAAACCCACACCACAACTTGGCTTGTAATTTATCAAATATAACAGGCAATTTTTTTTGCGATAAAGTGGGATTTCCCGCATTGTAAAAACAGTTAGGTTCCAATGAAAACAATCAAGTAAAAGTGAACCGGTGATAACTGAACTATGAACTGTATAAAAAAAAAAAAAAGGCAACCTACCATGACTCCTATCTCTGACAAAGCATGACACTGTACAAGTTAATGTAGTCTTTTGACAGAGATATCAAACCAGGTGGTAAGTGCTTTCTCTGTAAAAATCATTGGTATCATTTCAGTCTATCACCAGTCTCAACAAGACTTTTCTTACCTTTCTCATTAGATAAAGCTTCTCATTCTGAGAAATTTGAATCCCATATATAACCACTGCAAACTAATTATAATGCTGACAGAGATTTTTAAAGATTTATCTGCTTTTTTGGGAAGCAAGCTCACTCATCCCCCATGACAATGCTCAGATGTGACACACCCCACACATGATGAATTTCTTAGCCTTGCCAGTTATGTTAGGCCACAGTTAGGTTAGTTAAATTAGTCTAGTTAGGTTAGGCTAAGTTAATTCGGTTAGGTTAGGTTAGTTTGGCTAAATTATGTTAATTTGGTTAGGTTAGATTAGGTTACTTTGGTTAGGTTGTTAATTTCATTAGGTTAGGTTAGGTGGTGGTGTGTGATAGCCAGCTGACAGCCAAAGGCAACCAGCAGCCAGTCTTCCCAGGAAGAACATTGCAAGTGAGTGTTACTGCTGTGTTACTCATATGTGAAGGAGAAACTTTTTTCTGGTAGATTTCAGTCAACTTTGTACTAATCTGCTTTTTGTTTTTATTGCTAATCATTACTTTCTGAGTGGAAGAGGGTCGAGGGGAGAGGGGTGTCAAAAATAAAAACTAGTGATTTGCAGGAAAACAAGTATATTAATTCAAAACATGCAAAAATTTACCAGAAAAAAAAGTTCTAACCAGAATACTGGTGAAAGAATTAAATTTTACCAAACTACTTTAATTATTGCTGAAGTATTCAGCTTGGTTCATAACACTGGTCTACCATTTGTACTACCTTGCATGATAGATTGTTTCCTACAAATGCCTTAGAGTTCCTATAACTGACACACAACCATCTCATAAACAGCTAGGGATATTTTAAATCTAAATAAAACCTGACCTGACCAACCACCTGACCGGTGGCTGTCTTGGACTCCTTTAGATATTCAAAATTCAATACAGTAACTAATTATTGATTTGTCAGCCTGCTACGAACTACCAAACCACTCACAATGACGAGGTCCACACAAAATTTAGATTTAGAATCTGGTGGATACTGGTTACCGAAATAAGATCATGAAAACCTACTCCAGTGGGACAGGCAACACGTCTACGTATATTTATGGCATACGCACATAACACTTGAGGAACCTATGATTGATATTCTTGACCTCTATCCCTTACCTGCCACTAACTAGCTAAGGAATCAACGAGGTGTAAAAAACAACAGCCTTCCGGCCAATGACATGACACGTACCTGACTCACCTTTCTCGTCATTTTCTCGCTTGCCAGACAACTGGTTATGGGTAATTTGCGCGGACACTGCGGCAGCAGCAGCGGCGGCGGCGGCAGCAGCAGCGGAAGCAGCAGAGGCCATGGGTGAGTTTGATCCGACGGGGCTCATGTAGCTGGGCTTGAGCAGCGAGGCGCCCGTGGGGGCGGGCTTCTTCCCGGCCCCGATGGCTGGATTCATCCTTCCGAGAGGCGTGCTATTAGCTCCGCTCATCTTCGGCACTTACTCTTCACCCCCCCCAAAGTAACTTACACGCGTCTGGTGAAGCAGCACAAATTAAGAAAGAAAAGCGCGTGGGGTGGCGCAGCTCCCCAACACCATATCGACCACACAACACACAAGATGGCTGCTGCTGGTGCTGCTCGCCCTCCCAACCTTGGCTCAAATATCTACATGTTTCTTAAACATAATCCTTATAAAAAGTAACAATGCTTTCAAGATTTTACATAAAAATTATAATATTCAAGTAAATGACAGTATACACTCAAATTTAATACATCACCGATGTAATATATATTTACGCACTTTTTTTGTGTGTGTGTAAGATGGAATATTTCATTTTCTAACTACAAAATTGTATAAATGAATAAATGTTGATTTCAGTCCATATCGGTATCTCCTGTAATAGAGAATACAAATCATGGAGCTATCTTATAGTTCCATGGCATAAATGAATATATAAACCTAACCATCACACGACTAAGATATTTACTTCACTGCCACAATCATCTTTTTTTTCAGTTTTCTCCTCTATACACAGTATTTACGGCAACAACATCCATTCCCTTTCTATGTGTTCTCCATCATTTTATTCATATTACTTCCAAATGCATTCAAAATAATTCGCATAATTTCCGTTCTTTGTCATACAGCTTTTACATTTCAATACAGGTTCCTCCCCTTGTCTATTTTTTTCTCCCTGTGTATCCTACTGGGACATTGCAATGGAACTCAATTCTTATGATCTAAAAGGGCCAAACTTGATAGGCGATCTTAAAAAGCACTACTAGTAGTTTGTGTGGCAAGTAGCTGCCACACAAATTAAGTGAGTTCCGTTGCAAGCTGAAGCTCACAAATCATCCGACTGGTTTGGCACCAACAAGGTCTTGGGCATCACCACTACAAAATAAGGAAGATACTGAAGAAAGTAAGCACGAAGAAAAGGATGGAAAATCCACAATACGCTACCAAAAGATAGAGGTGGCAGTCTGTTAAATTAATCGTGCTCAAAAATCTCAAGAAGAAACTAAAAAGTAGAAGTGTTGCGAGTACCTCTTTTTTTCGGGTTTACTCATGGGTTTACTACTGTCTTTACGCATCACATGTTAAAATCATGTACTCGATTGATAATCAAATATACAAGAGTGTCCATGAATTGAAATCAACATCCGTCACACCGTAGTGCTACATCTTGTGTAAAAGGCTCAAGCCACTGATCTCAGAATATTTTGAAATCAGAGGTTTGAGTGGAGAACCTCGATCTGAATGATCGAAACATTTCTGATCATTATACTGTTGTGCACGCCCTTCCAGCCTTCAGTTGTGGTCACGTACACACTTACCACTGCAGCATCCCAGGAGGGTCAGCACACACAACAGGGATCCACAACTGCTGTCGTTGTCGGGTTAATTTGCCTAGCGGGAGCAAGGCACGCACGCACGACACCTGTTTGGACTCAACAGACTACCGAGAGAGGGAAGAGTAATAAAACATTCTCACTGGCACTCTTGTCTTTACTGCCAGCACAGAGCAACACTACAGGACATGAGGCACACTAACATCCTACAGTACAAGTAAGGCTCGCACCAGTGGGCCTCACTCAGCAGTTTATATCGCTGGGTAGGGTGTCTCACCTCAAATACAGTGGCACCGCATAGCACATTACAGTGCCACAGCTCGCCAATGGCGTCGCACCTATGTCTCCTCCGGCAGTTCATGCCATAACTGACTACGCAGGTATCACACACACACCTCAATGTCAGGTACTCAGTCTCAGACTGCCAGGGCACACAGTTCTCACAGCATGCCCTGGGACACAGTCATGTAGTGGCAGCGGCTGGCGATTAGCGTCGTACCGTAAGATAAGGGGAGTATATTGCAGGCACAGGTGTTGCGTAGGCGAGAAACGGGACTTTCTTTCTCTCTCTCTCTCTCTTGGCTTCACTTCTATTTGGCATCGCAGTGTGTCGTAAGCGGGAAGCGGGCGCTCTTTCTCTTTCTCTCTTGGGAGTCGCCATAGTTCCTTACATAAGGTCGGTCCTTCCGTGATTGGCCAGCACACTCCTGCTTTCCCGACCAGTCACCTTCCATGCCACTTAGGGTCTCTAGGCTGCTTCCGCTTGCAGTTACTGCATCATATTGCCAACGCCTAATTTCACTACCTGGCAGCACAGTGCTACCAATGACACCCCTGCCGCAACAATATATATATATATATATATATATATATATATATATATATATATATATATATATATATATATATATATATATATATATATATATATATATATATATATATATATTTTTTTTTTTTTTTTTAGGAGGGACACATGAAATCGTTATGTTTCGCTGTGTGGAGTGGCAAAACCTACCCCAGCAATGTTCAAAAGATGGCTGTCATAATGTCACATGTTATAGGAGTCGTATTACGATAGTACGAAGCATCCAGTGGATGTTGTTCCCTCAAGCATATTTTGAAACTTCAGCCATTTTCATTGTCTGAAGGAAGCTGGTCCAGAAAAGAAAAAAAAAATGTCCTCGAAAAAAGTTAACTAGGTAAAGAAAAGGAGTCCAAATTCAAAGCTAGTTATTACACTGCAGATATCCACAGTCGGTTTGCAATTCTGATATATTACATCTACTTACTCTCATTATTATGCCTCTCTATGGCACAGTGACAACACTCAGATACCATACTGTTTAACACAAAGTAAATAGAAATAAGAGTCTTGGCTTACGTTATATTATTTTTATTCTCTTCGAGCCTTCAAGTACTTACAAACGTTCGCTATGTTTGTGCATCTTCCATGAATTAGGAGCATAATTTTACTATACTCTATAAGCACTGTTAACTTATTTTACTCCTGTATAGGAGTATAGGGTTGGTGATAACATAGCCTTGTGGGACACCACCAAGGATTCCTTGGAAAGCACTGTACGCGTTTAAGTCCGATTTCGCTTTCATCTTCACAAACCCATCATAAAACTGACTTTCTTTGAAAAAAAAGTATATATATATATATATATATATATATATATATATATATATATATATATATATATATATATATATATATATATATATATATTCAATTAAATTCTTTATTCCTTTGTATTATCATATGCATCTGTTTAGGGAGGGAATTTGAAATATAAGCTCTTGTGCAATTATCTAAGGCGTACTTATAGAATATCAGGAATGTCTAAGCTTATCTGAGTTTAAGAAATATAAATAAATAGATTAATAAATAAATTAAAGAATGGTTAGATAAAGCCAGATAGTGCTGTTCCAAGGAAGCCTCCTTCCATGCGCAGCTGAGCCACACAGGACGTAAACAAGAAGCACGCCATAGTGTACACGCCACCAAAATGAAGTTATCTATACCGCATAGTCGTCTCGGGCGGATACTTGTTTGTTTGGCGTTGCTGATGAAGATACCAGAGAGCGAGGGGTCGGTGCCCCTGGGAGTGTCAGCTCTCGGGGTGGCCGGGGCAGCCCTGTACGCGGGCTTTGAAAAACTCCGCTGCTCCTTCTATGAATGCTGCGCCCCTCGGTCCCCTTGGATTCAACCCAATATGACAGGTGAATTTTTGTTATTGGTCCCCAGTCATAAGAAAAAAAAAAGTAAATTTGTAGTTTCACCCAATATCCCCAATCTTTACCCACACCCTCCAATCCTTTCAGCAAGCTTGGGGCCCTGTGGGGAACCGTTTTTTTTTTTTTTTTTTTTTTGTGGGGGCCACATACTAGTGATATATAGACTTTGAATATGTAGGGAAATTTCCCTAGAAGTCAAGGAAATTTCCTAAATGTAGCAAACCAAAAACCTATTATAACCAGGGGGCTGTGTCCCCCTTGAACCCCCACCATCAGTATATTCAAACACAACCAGAAAATTAAGGTAACCTAACCCTACCTAACCGAGCCTAATTAAAACTTACCTAACCTTACCTATCCTAACCTATCCTATCCTAACCTAACCTAACCTAACCTTACCTTACCTAACCTAACCTATCCTATCCTAACCTAACCTAACCTAACCTTACCTAACCTTACCTATCCTAGCCTAACCTATCCTAACCTAACCTGCGCAGCATTGATAACAAACACATGATCACACTCCAGCATTGATAACAAACATACAAACACACTCACTATCCTTTCAATGACTGTGGAAACAGGATCCCAGCTAAAAACTGAGATAAATCTTTGAAATTCCATCCCGACCTTATTATTTGTTTGCGACAAGGTAATATGGGGTTAGAAATTCTCCTAGCAGTGTGATCTAGACCGTGAGACACTTCATACTTACGTGCGGTTTATTGGGGGAAACTGCAATTATACCAAAAAAATATATATTGTATAGAGTTTTATTGTAGTTTTAACTGATACAACATGAATACACGTAGTTGTAACCATACCGACAGAGTTGGATACTTGACTTTAAACTATTGCAAACCCCAACTCTGTCGAATTCATAGGTTCTTGGTCCCTTATAATTAAGTAGTACATCACGTGCCTTAAATCTGCAGTTTTGTACATCATTCCCTAATATTCCCAGCTATATATATATATATATATATATATATATATATATATATATATATATATATATATATATATATATATATATATATATATATATATATATATATATATATATATATATATATATTAGAAAAGTCTAATTGGCACAAAAAAGGAGTGCACTAGTAAGAAATAGACATTTTTCTATGACACTTTTCAATATACTTTGTCACAAATTACTCCTGCTGCAGATAATTTCCCTAATTGGAATTTTTCTTAAGGCTTTCTGACTGGCGAGAGTGCCAATTTTGCATAATCTAGATCAGGTTAGGTTTGTTTTGGTTAGGTTAGGCTAGGTTGGAAATGTATTTTGATGCCTATGAAACAAAATAAAGTGATAAGAAAAATTCCCTGCTTTCAATAAAATTTTTAGGAAAGTAATCAGGCATCACCAGTAGTCACAGCCATATATAAGTAGTGCAAACAGGTGAAGGCTGGGGCAAGAATGACCATCACATGGTGGATGGCATGCCAATTCATTATGTTTGTATGGGAGTGAATCAATATATTTCTGACTTGCATCCTGAGTGCTGATAGTTTGAAAGGGACGGTGATGAATCGGGTGTTATGTGTTGCCGAGATAGTTTCATATTAATCTTATATTAGTTGGGCGAGATTGAAAACTTGCTTTTTTTCAAGGAGAACAATTTTGGAGAATTATTTTTAATCTCTGTTTGAAGGCTTGTTGACTAATGGGACTTGTAGCAGATTTCAGCTTTGAGAAATTTCAGTCTTTTATTCATTCTGAACTTGGAACGAAAATTTATACCAAACTAAATAGCTAAGGACAAAGAACAAACAAAAAATAACTAAGACCACTATGTTATTGCATTGAAAGACAGGTTTGGATTTAGAGGATAATCAAAGGGGCATCCAAAGGGTGCATCTGTTAGAGGTGCTACCTTGCTATACAGAAGTATGATAATGTATAAGTATTTTGTTTAATTTAATGGTGTTTATTACAATAATTTTTGAGCAAATTAGAATAGCTTATTGAATTCCTTTACAGTATTATTAGTGTAATGAGTGCAATACCTTTGTTTTTTCTGTAAGAGCTTATGCTTCTGAAATTCAGTAACTACTTCATCCTTATGAACATTTCATTTGCTTGCTCCCAGCCATTCATCAAATTCAGCCATTACTTTCATGGATAGTATTAGAAAGAGTGAATGCTTTTAAGCTGTTACAAGAAAACAGGTATTATCTGGTAAAGTCTAATAGGGAGTTTGGTAAACTAGTGAGTGTCACCAGGTGGCAGCACCAGATGTCTCCTTCTCACACATAAGAGCAATATCAAATATGCCTACGGTGTCATTCTGTATACATAAGGATACAATGAACATATACAAGACACTGTTCTACACGATTAAAATTGAATGGTACTCATGAACAATAGTATTTAAGTTAATTTTCTAGTGAATTGGCATTCAGATTTATTTGGTCATCTTAAGGTATCCAAAATAGTACACCATTGACCGGAAGCATATTAATGTAGATGACAGTAAAAATGAAGACAACATGTCTGTGCCACTTACAGCTCCAAATTATATAGATCAAGCCATCCTGCACCCATGGGGGATGGTGTGTTCTGGATAGCTGGATTTTCTGGCTGGTTGAGTGTTACTCATAAATGTTCAGTTTTTCAGTAAAAGCCAAAGTAAAGTATCGTACACTAGTATTTGTAAGTGTGACAGATACAAATGAAATAAAAAGAAATTAAAAAAACAATATAAAAGGATTGTACTTACTCTTGTTTGATGCTCTTGTTTGATGAACCTCTTAGATTTCTTCTATGATATTCTGAACCTGTGTGATGAGAGTAAAGTGGTAGATATAATATATCTTGATTTTCAAAAGGCCTATGACAAAGTCCCCCACAAACGTTTACTGATTAAACTAAAATCACACGGTGTCCAAGGCAGTGTGTTGGGATGGGTAGAAAACTGGGTAACAACCTTGAACAAAGAATAGTAATAAATGGAAAAGCATCCAAGGACATTAACATAGCCAGCAGGATGCCACAGGGATCAGTCTTAGGACCTATTCTCATCCTTGTTTATATAAATGGTATAGATGAGGGTGTTACCAGTATGATATCAAAGTTTGCTGATGACACCAAAATAGTGAATTCTGTAGTCTTTAATGAACAAGTAGTAGAAATACAGAAAAATCTTGACAAGTCAGAGTGGGGGCAAACTTCGCAAATGAGTTTTAATGCAGATAAGTGCAAAGTGCTTCACATGGGGTATAGAAACAAGAAAGCAAAGTATATTTTAAATGATACCCAACTTAAAAGTGTTGACAGCAAAATTGATTTAGGAGTAACAGTATCGAGCAGCTTAAAACAACATACAAATACAACAGGCTACAACCTTCCCCTGGAACAATTTTAATTTTACTACTACAGAGTGGCGATATTAGCACCAATCCCGGCCCCCAGTGTAGCAAAGTGATTGAAAATAGTGTGCAGACAAGAGAGGAAGGTAAAAGACGCCCAAAAAATACATGTGCGCATTGTGGGAGAGGAATTATTAAAACCAGCAAAACAAAGGAATGTGAAGAATGTAGCTGCAAAGTTCACATAAAGTGCATGAAAAATATAGTACAAAATAAGAAAAGTGAAAGGAAAATATGTGAATTGTGTAAAAAAGGCATTTACAGGAACAGTAAATCATTAATATGTGATCTATGTAAAAAAGAAACTCATCTAAAGTGTATTAGTGGTAACAAGAAATACGTTACATGGCAAGAAAAACAGTGTAAACACATATGTAATTTGTGGTGTCTAGCTGAATTGCCTTTCCAAGAAAAGCATCACACTGCAAACGCACAGATAAATGAAGGTACAGGCAATATAAATGAAGAAGTTAATGAAGAACATACTGACATCACTACACCATCAAAAAGTGACAACAAAATTTATGAAACTTTTAATAACAAAGGGTTACACATAGTACACATAAACAGCCGCTCACTCATGAACAAACTGGAAGAAATAAAGATATTGGCACTCAAAACTAATGCGGCAGTATTGTGCATTACAGAAACTTGGCTGGACGATTCAGTTACCAACAATGAAATAGAAATTAATGGATATCAGGTAATAAGAAAAGACAGAAACAGGAATGGAGGAGGAGTGTGTATATACATAAAGTCATGTTTAAGCATCAACCAAAGAAATGATGTTGACACAGAGGGACTTGAAGTGATTTGGTGTGAAATACTTTTGCCAAAGACAAAACCTATTATTATTGGATGTTGCTATAGACCTCCGCAGCAAAATAATTTTTTAGAATTGCTTGAAGAAAATATCACAAAATTTTCCCAAGATGATGAAGTTATAATTCAAGGTGATATGAACATATGTGTTCTTAAGAAAACAGGACAACTGTACAAAAGATATGTAAATTTAATTAAAATGTTTGGTATGGAACAACTAATAAGTGAGGTGACCAGGGAAACCAGTAAATCATCAACTATTATAGACCATATTATATGTAGCAAACCTGAAAAGATTAGTCTACAAGGAGTACTGCCAATAGGAATTAGTGATCACTATATAACATACTGTACTAGAAAGACAGTGAAGGCATGTATAAATGGTCATAATAGTATTAAGATCAGATCAATGAAGACATATAATGTACAGATATTCAATGAGGAATTAAGAAGCCAAAGCTGGAATTGTGTTTATGAGGCAGAAACAGTTGACGAAGCATGGAACAATTTTAAAAACATTTCCATCAAAGTAATTGACAAGGTAGCTCCAGTAAAAGAAATTAGAATCAGACAAAGAACGGAACCATGGATAACTACACAAGTACTAGACATGATAAAAGAAAGAGATAGACTCTTAAGTGAATATAAAAAGGATAAAAACAACAAATATAAATATGACAAATTCTGCAAATCAAGGAACAAACTACAACAAAACATAAGAAAAAAAAAATCTGAATATATCTCTGATAAAATACAAGAAAATTCTAACAATAGCAAGAAATTATGGAAACAGCTCAAAAACTTAGGTTATTCTGGACAATCAAAAGAGAATTCAAAAATAGTGCTTAAAATTGAGGATGAACTGTGTTTCAACGGAAGGAAGATAGCAACATACTTTAACAAATTCTTTACAACAGTAGCATCAAGTTTGGTTAGTAAGCTGCCATATGCAGATAGAATTTTTAACACTGACTCTTATAATTTTAAAAACTACTACAGATCCAAAGGACTCATAGAAAATATGTTCAAACTAACCGGGGTAACTGAAGAATACGTATTCAATATAATAAGGAAACTAGAAATAAATAAAAGCACAGGCTTAGACTGCATACCAGCAAGGTTTATAAAAGACGGTGCACCAATACTAAAAGGTCCTATAACTCACATTATCAATAAGTCAATTTATACAAATGAAGTACCACGAGGATTCAAAGAAGCTAGAGTAAAACCACTGTACAAAAAGAATAACAGACAAGAAGTCAGTAACTACAGACCGGTTAGTATCCTTAATATAATATCTAAAGTACTAGAAAGAGCTGTTTATGATCAGTTATCAGATTACCTTAAAGCAAACAATATCATTTATGAATTTCAATCTGGATTTAGAGATAGTCATTCCACAGATACATGTCTGATTCATTTGTTAGACCTACTAAAAACTAATATATCGAAAGGGGAGTATACAGGCCTAGCTCTCCTAGATCTGCAAAAAGCATTTGATACTGTTGACCATCATATCTTGTGTGAAAAATTAAGAGCAATGGGTGTAGAGTCAGTGGAATGGTTTTATTCTTATCTAAGTGGAAGAAGTCAAATTGTGAAGATAGATGAACATTGCTCGGAAACCAGAAATGTATCCTGTGGGGTACCACAGGGAAGCATTTTAGGTCCACTCCTGTTCTTATGTTATGTAAACGACATGAAAATCAGTGTCTCGTGTAAACTTTTGCTATATGCAGATGACAGCATTTTGATTGTTCCACACAAAGATGTAGATTTTATCAAAAATAGACTAAGAAAAGAACTTGAATCATATAACACCTGGATGATAAATAACAAGCTGTCTTTGCATTTAGGAAAGACGGAAATTATGTTAGTTGGATCAAAAACAAAATAAAAAAATGTAGATGATTTTAATATAACATGTTTGGGTCAGGACATAAATGGAGTAAAATCAGTAAAATATTTAGGAGTTCAATTGGATCAGTGTGTTTCAGGGGAGCTAAATTGTAATCAGATAATCAAGAGGATAAATGCAAGGTTAAAATTCATGTACAGACAAGCAAAAGACCTTGATCAAAAAATTAAGAAAACCTTATGTAGCTCTCTAATTCAACCTCACTTTGATTATGCATGTTCCTCTTGGTACTCTGGACTGAGCGATAGATCTAAAAAACAACTACAAATTTGTCAAAACAAGATTATTAGATTTATTTTAGGTTTAGACCCTAGATCTCATATAGGACAAGTGGAGAGAGAAAAAGTAAATATGCTTAGTGTCAAGAATAGGGTTAAAGAATTAAAATTAAGCCATGCACATAATATCCATAACAACAGAGGACCAACATATCTAGCAGAACATTTCCATAGGAAAACAAATACCCACACAATTAGGACTAGAAACAATGATTTAAACTTTGGTATGTCAATTGCAAAGGGTCCCTCAGCACATACCTTTTATCATACAGCCATTAAAGACTGGAATTCATTACCAAAAAACTTACAAAACATACAATCCAAACACCTGTTCAAAACATCTCTCAGGAAATATTTACAAGATGAAGAAAGAGCTGCTGAGTCAAATGATTTTACTTATTATTAACCATGATAGTCATAGTGAAAATACATTGTAATTTTAAATTTTAATTTTATGGATACAGTTGGCAAATGATTTTAGGGTCTAGTATTTCTGTGTACCAGAGTTAAGTGTATAGTGATTCCTGTGCTGCCCGCCCCATCTTGCTGCATAAAAGGGACCCTACTGGAAATAAGTTGCTAAACTTTAGTAGGCTATCCTGGATGAAGAATCTATGTACATTAACTGGTGTGGTACTCTGCCTGTAATGCACATGAATAATCCAAATAAACTTACTTACTTACTTACTTACTATAACCTAGCTAACAAATGTTCAGGAGTCGTAAAGAAAGCGAATAAAATAATTGGCTTAATCAGCAGAACTTTTGAATATAAATCCAAGGATACAAGCCTTAGATGACTTAATACAGGTGTTTAAATTCAGCAAAGGTATTGATAACATGGACTGCAGTAAATATTTCACGATAGACTCTTCAAAATACATGCAAGTAAATGGTTGCAAAATTGTTGTGAAATCCTTCAACTTTCATGAATCAAAAAAACATTTTTTCCACCGAGTAGTAAATCTATGTAATGGGCTTCCTTAAGATGTGGTAGACTGCAATACCATGGAGACTTTTAAACACCGTCTTGATAAATATTTTGCCTGCAGTCCACAGCTAACAGTGTTTGTTTGTTAGTGATTAACTTCCTTGCCTTCAGGAAATATTTTCTTTCATTCCTATAAAATTTCCTTCGGGTTTTTCCTTCTCTAACCCCAGTATTTCTTTCCAACCCATTTTCCTGTATGGCTTATGCTGGAGGGAGTGGAGGGTGGGAAGAGAGCCTTCTGCTTTCCTGTCCTTTTCTTCTACTGTCATCTTAGTAATCCTAGGTCAGATCACCACATGAACACCACAAGTTCTGTTGTGGCCTATTTTTCTGTGTAACTGTATGTAACTCATCTGTGTTGATACTTATGTAAATTTTCAGGGTACACACTAATGTTCCTTATTTACCACTATATATGTGTTGTAAAACTAGCTCCTTAATGCTAATTTTATTCATATGTATCCAGTGTTGGCATTAAAAAAAAGCTTGTTTTTTTTCTTTATATATATATATATATATATATATATATATATATATATATATATATATATATATATATATATATATATATATATATATATATATTTCATATCAAAATTTAGTTTTATAGCATATTGCTAAATGAGTTATATATATGTACATATAGATAAAAAATGTTGAAGTAGTCAAGCCTGACCCATTCATTTAACACAGGCTTTGTCCAACCAGGCCAACCTGTATCAGCATGACCTAAACAAGTGTCTGTTCTTCATTAATAGGAAGTGTCAAAATCTTTCAAGATCTAACCCCTTGTGACTTCTGGCACTTAGCCAGAATTATCTCCAATAACTTTGCTTCTTAATCTTTCCCTCATTTATTTCAACCTGATGGCACCACTGCCATCTCATTTATTTCTAAAGCTGAATTCTTTGTTCAAACCTTTGCTAAAAACTTTATGTTGGATGATTCAGGGCTTGTTTCTCCCTCTCCTCCACACTTTGACTACTTCGTGTTACCCATTAAAATCCTTCGCAGTGATGTTTTCCATGCCCTCATTGGTCTAAACCCTCAGAAAGTTTATGGACCTGATTGGGTTCCTCCTATTGTTCTCCAAAACTGTGCCTCTTTGCTTGCAATTTGCCTAGTCAGACTCCTTCAACTCTAACAATCAATACTATCTTTCCTTCTTGCATGAAATTTGCCTACATTCAGCCTGTTCCTAAGAAGGGTGACCATTTTAATCCCTCAAATTATTGTCCTGTTGGTTTAATTTCCTATTCATCTAAAGTTTTGAGTCTATCCTCAACAGGAAGATTCTTAAACATCTGTCACTTCACAACCTTCTGTCTGGGTTCCATTGAGACTCCTCTATTGTTAATCTGACTTTCCTTAATTAGTCTTGGTCATCCTCTTTTAGGGATTTTGGTGAAACTTTTGATTTTGGTTTAGGCATATCAAAAGCTTCTAATGGGGTCTGGTACAAAGCTTTGATTTCCAAACTGTCAGGCTTCTATCCTCTCTCATCTCAAGTTTCCTTTTTGACTGTTCTGTTGCTGCTGTGGTAGACAGTCACTGTTTTTCTTCTAAATCTACTAACAGTGTTCAGGGTTCTGTCCTGTCACCCACTCTCTTCCTATTATTCACCAATGATCTAAACCAAACATCTTGTCCTATCCACTCCTACACTGATGATACCACCCTGCACTTTTCCATGTCTTTCCATACATGTTCAAGCCTTCAGGAAGCAAACAGTTCTCGCAAGGAAGCCACATAACATCTGGTTTTTGATCTCTCTAAAATTTCTGATTGGGGCAGAGCAAACTTAGTATTGTTCAGTGCCTCAAAAACTCAATTCCTCCATCTATCAGTTTGACACAACCTTCCAGATAACTATCCCATCTTCTTCAGTGACACTCAACTGTTCCCCTTCTTCTACACTGTCCTTTACTTATAATCTAAAACTGGAAACTTCACATCTCATCTCTAGCTAAAACAGTTCCTATGAAGTTAGGCATTCTGAGTTGTCTCCGCCTGTTTTTATCACCCCCCAAGCTGCTAACTCTGTACAGAGGCCTTATCTGTCCATGTATTGAGTATGCTTCACATGTCTGAGGGGTTTCCACTCATACCACTCTTTTTAGTCAGGATGGAATCAAAAGCATTTCATATTATCAACTTCTCTCTTCTAAGTAACTGTTTTCAGCTCTCATTGCTGCATTGTTGCATTTGTTGCTATCTTCTAGTGCTATTTTCATGCTAACTGCCCTTTTGATCTTGTTAACTGCATGCCTCCCCTCTTCCTGCGGCCTTGCTGCACAACACTTTCTTCTTTCTCTCACCCCTATTCTGTCCACCTCTCTAATGCAACAGTTAACCAGTACAGTAAAATCCCTCTGATCCGGCATCAACGGGACCGCCGACATGCCGGATACTTGAATATTGCCGGATACTTGAATAGAAGTGAAATTATGTCCACAATCACCATCCTACACTCACGCATCTTACCATAACAAAGATCAGCTGATCTTAATCAGCAGCTGATCTGATCAGCTGCTTAAGTGTAAGCACAACACGCTTCCTCTTTTCTACAACTTTAGGCATGATGAAGGTGTCAGGCGATAAACAGTGCACACGCGGGACTGAGTCACTGAGTAAACACAGTGCAGTGGGCTGCAGATGGCGTGAAGCAAGGCGCTCTGGTGGCGAGGGGACAAAGTATGCCTCACGTGGGAATTTTAATAGATTTTATGAGTACACATTGATTTTTTATTGATTTTAAGGCTCGGGGAAAAATGTGCCGGATACTTGAAGCTGCCGGATACTCGAATGCCGGATAAGAGGGAGTTTACTGTATTTTCAATCATTCGTCCCTTTCTCTGGTAAACTCTGGAACTCCCTTCCTGCTTGTGTATTTCCTCCTTCCTATGACTTAAACTCTTTCAATACACTTATCCTTTAATTTTTTATGATTGATTTTGACTCTGTTTCAGGACCAGCACTTCAGTGGGCTTTTTTTTTTTTTTTTTTTTTTTTTTCTCTCTCTCCTCACTCTCTCTCCCCTCATCCAGTGCCCTTCCTACATGAAAATAACACTTCAAACCCTTTGTTTCACTCTAGATTACTTTTTAAATGCTTATTTAAACTAATTTACATATAAACATGAAGAATAAACAAAAAATTAATAAAAATCCCGAAAAACTAACCCCCCCAAAAAAAATAGTAGGTTGGGTTTAAAAAAAAAAAAAACAGGTTTTTTTCCAACTGTATGTATCACTAGTCAGATGAAGATGGGGGGCCATCAGGGTTTTCTTCCACAAGCATAGGCCTATCAGCCAGTGTATGCTCCAACACCAACAATGTTGATTTTGCTCCAGTGCAACTGATGTTTGCATTACATGTGGGTGGGACCTTCGGCATGGCAGATAATTAAAGAAATTGTATGGATCTAGCAGAAACACTTAACTAACAAACTTGTTGTTAATGCAAGTGGTAGGGAGTACTCACAATGCCACCAGTGGCGGGAAAGTGAAACATTCCACTTGCACTATTTGGCTGGTGCCAATTTCAAATATTTGTGATTTTTAAATATTATTCTATTTATTTATTTTCCCATGAAAATTGCTTGAGAATTCCGGATAGTTAAATGCTAGATAGCTGGGGTTATACTGTATATGGAAACAACGATTTTAATTGAAAATAATGTCTTGGTGAGAGTAATGCTGTATATCTAACCAAAACAAACATCTTAGTTGAAGTTAACAAACACGTAGTTGGACAACCAGTTAATTCTTGCTGCAGTATCCATGTCGCTACTCCATGAACCTCTGGCTTCCTGTATTCGTCTCCCATTATGCCAGTACAGTTCTGAGAGATGTTTGTTGTGGTGTTCAATTACCTTGCCATGTCACTCGCTTCCTGAAAGAGATGCTAAAATCTCCACGAAAATAACTACATCCATATATCACAATGTTGCTGAGTATGTTATGTCATACTGTATAGTACATTCTTATTTTTATCTTTTTCATTGTCTAAATCAATAGATTTTAGACTTGTAATATGCCATTTTTAAAATAATGGTAACAGTATGACTTGTAATATGCCATATTTAAAATAATGATAAGAGTATTACTAAATATTCATGAAAATATTTTTGTTTTGACCAACTTCTCTCAAAATTATCCATATATGATATTTAAAAGTTGATGCAGAATTTTGAAAGTATCCATGATAAATTCTCTATGCATCTGCATGCACATGGAATGTACAATAACAGTATTTTAGCTCAGGGGACATGCAGTAGTGACATCTGGTGGATTAGTTCTGAATGAAATTCTAAATTTTTAGTTTTGCATGAAACCATTAGATTTTGCAGCTGCTTTGCTACAGGATGCAGTACTCCTAAACATTATTATGATTGGTTAAGTCCCTGAGTCTCTGCTAATGTTTAGGGGCATTGTTTATTACCTTCAGTATTTTTAGCTGTGATAATGTCTGATCTTCTTATGTTTGCTTGTGTAACTGCACCTTACAGTTCATGCTTTTGATGGAAAAGAGAAGTGTACTTTGAATTGGAAGAGCAGAATTAGAGAGAAAGAGAGAGAGAGAGAGAGAGAGAGATTAATTATTATTATAAAGAATGAAAAGGATAGCAAACAGCACCAAACCTTTATATTCTCTCTATGCTATTTGATTATATTCCTTTACACTACTACAAGTTTTTATGGTAAAATCAGTGAGGTTTACTCAGACGAGGTTGATACTGCAGTACTCACCCATATAGTAGTCTTCTCTCTCTCTCTCTCTGCTTCTTTTAAATGATGTTTAGTTCAATAAGAAGTAATGGGGATGTGGAAACACCAGGTCACTAGAGTTTCTGTATATTTACAAGATTTACACATGGGCTTGTTCTGTGGCAAGACTGCCAATCAAACAAGTCACACACCTGAGCACCACCAGCACCACTTTGCTGGCACCCAGTACTGCTGGGATTGTGGGCAGCAAAATTTGTCACATTATCAAATAACAAGTTTATTACTTTAAAAGAAAAGTTACCATTAGATTGATAGTAATATTACATAGATAATGAAGAAAATAAGTACAATTTTTCATATATATATATATATATATATATATATCCTTCTCTACATCTTCTAAATATGAGTATTATATAAGCTTAGTTAACATTCACATTCACCTAACCTCAGTACACACAAGCCAGGTAGGGAGGAGGAATAAGAGGAGGAAAATCTAATACAATAATAATAATTAATAATAATAACAACAACAATAACCAGCCCTAACTTAGTAGAAAAGGTAGAACTGCATAATGGAAGGCAACTTCCTACACACCCCTCTGAGTTCAGGACTATTAGGTCACATTATCTTCAGCCAAGGTCCTGATATGGCATCACAACTTTAGGTTGTTTGAAGTTTAGGCCATAAGACATTTAGGCTGCAATACCTTGTAAGATGTTTAGGATGAAGAGACCAGTAATACAAAAGTATGATTATACTGTCTGACACATGCTTGATGTACTCTACAGAAATACAACAAAGTGTAAGTACCTCCTTAATGTGTGAGTGAACAGCACTAGATGTCATACATGACACTCAAGGGAATCTGCCTTTCTTCACACTGCCTGTCAGCAGTAGAAGCTACACCCCTTTTTGGTGATGTCAAGATATACATTTCTCATTACTACCCAAAAACTAGTCTCAAAGTCGGCCACTAAAGTCTATAGCTTCATATCTGGTAAGACCCTCTAGATGCACTATGAGATCTTATTGTCTCTCTTACACTTTTCATTTAAACAAAAAGAAGTGGGACTTATTTCACTTGTTCCTTTTCTTTTATATGACCATGGATGGAATGAAGTTTTATGAAAGGAGCCTTTACAATACACATGTTGAAGCTCTTTGTCTAGGTATGTTGGCTGGTTTGTTCGGGGACATCAAATGATTGGTGGTAAGTTTAATGGTGGGAGAAGGACCTTACACCCATGTTTCATGTTTTGATTATCATCTTAAAGAAACTTTTCTTTAGCTGTTTGAGTTGAGTTGAACAATTCTCTCTCTCTCTCTCTCTCTCTCTCTCTCTCTCTCTCTCTCTCTCTCTCTCTCTCTCTCTCTCTCTCTCTCTCTCTCTCTCTCTCTCTCTCTCTCTCTCTCTCTCTCTCTCTCTCTCTCTCTCTCTCTCTCTCTCTCTCTTTATTTACACAAATCAATACATAGTTAAAGAGTATGTTACAAAATATTTTTACATATAATGTAGCACTTTACAGGCTAAAGGGAACATTTTTAATGTTTCCCATCTAAAAGCCTAACTCTAAATGTTACTAACAATTGTTACTCTAGTGCTTATGGCAACCAGATGTTCACACATTCCTTGAATTGCTGCAGATTCATTTTACTGAAGTCTATCTGTGCAGCAATTAAGGTGTTCCATAGTTTACCATAATGATGGACATACTGGTGTTGATGGTGCTAAGTACGGCATCGACACTGAAATAATTCAGCAGGCATTAAAGTGACAGCCTGGGTGGTCACTTGTGCCTGCCACAGGGGCTGGTGGAGAGCTTGGAGATGCGGGATTCGTTGTTGCTGTATTTTGTACATCACAGCGAGGCCCCGCTACATCCCTGCGATGTTGAAGGGAGTGGAGCTTTAGCTCATTTCTGGCCTCACTCTCCTTTATGAGCCTCACTGCCCAAGCCTGTACCTTGTCCAGGAAGGAAAGATGCCTGCTTGCCGCTCCTCCCCGAGCAAGGCATGAGTACTCCAGGGAGGAACGAACTTGAGCCTTGTACAAGATCTCCAGGCCTTTGTCGTCAAGGAGCCACGACATCCTCCTGAGTGACGCCAGCTTACCCGAGGCCTCCCTGGCTAGACACTCTATGTGGTGCCTGAAGGTCAGCGTGGAGTCATATATGACCCCCAGTACATCCATCTCGTCTTGCCGTCATATAGCTTGCCCCTCAAGGCTCTCTCTCTCTCTCTCTCTCTCTCTCTCTCTCTCTCTCTCTCTCTCTCTCTCTCTCTCTCTCTCTCTCTCTCTCTCTCTCTCTCTCTCTCTCTCTCTCTCTCTCTCTCTCTCTCTCTTTTTTTTTTTTTTTTAAACAAATATTTACAGAAAGGCTTAAAATTCCACGTTGAGTATGGAATTATTTAAGAAGCCTATGATAGTATTATTAACAGGAATAACACTATACATATTTAACATAAAGATGATAATGCTAATACAATAATACAATAAAATAATAAAAATTTAAAGCACCAGTGGGGACAGGTGCGTGCTACGCCAGCTGTGGGCTGCCAGCTTCACCTGGTGCGTGGACATGTCCTGCACTTGGGGCGTGGCTGCCGTGAACACGTTCCACAGCCGCGAAGTCCTGGCTGTGTAGGTACGCTGGTGTTGGCTAGAGCGAGATCGAGGCACCTTCACTAGCTCGTCGCTACTGGCCGCAGCTCTGGTGCACCTCTGCACTGTGTGTGGCAGCAACCTCAGGAAGTCAAGGTGAGGGACCCTCTGCACCTGAGTTTTGTGGCACACCACTAGCGCCGACACGTCCCGGCGATGCTCCAGTGACGTTACTGGTGGTTGGTGCTGTTGGTCCTCATGGGTGGCCACCAGACGCAGAGCTCGCCGCTGCACAGCATCCAGTCTCTGCATGTGGGTGGGGGCACTCGACATCCAGGACAGGGCACCGTACTCCATACATGGGCGTATCTGTGCCCTGTATAGCGTGAGGATGCCCCGTGGGTCGAGGGTGTTCGCCATCCTGCGCAGGGCAGAGACTCGGAGAGAGGTCTGGCGGGCGACGACACCGATGTGGTGATCGAAGCGTAGGCCGCGGTCCACAGACACGCCCAGGATCTTGATATAATCCTGAAGTGGCAGGCTCTTGCCTCCAAAAACGCAGCTGTCCTGAGACTGCGTGTGAGGCACCTGGGGACCGCGAGATGACCATCGCCTGCGTCTTCTCAGGAGCGAAGTTTACCTGCCACATCTTTCCCCACTGCTCCACCAGTCCGAGCTGCCTGTTCAGCTCAGTGACGGCACGCTGACTGTCGAGGCGGCAGTAGGAGCGGGAGAGTGTGCAGTCGTCGGCGTATGCTGCCACAGATGACAGCTGCCGGAGGAGGTCGTCAATGTATATGTTCCATAGGACTGGGCCCAAGACAGAGCCTTGTGGAACTGAGGCCCGGACAGGTGAAGGCCTTGATGACTGCCCGTTGACTACTACCTGAAGGGTCCTACCCTGGAGGTAATCTTCGAGCAGCATTAGCAGGTCACCTTGGACACCCTTAGCGCGAAGCTTTTCAATGAGCCCCGCGTGCCAGACCCTGTCAAAAGCCCCAGCAATGTCCAGGGCCACCACAAGGGTGTCCAGGCCTTCTTCCAGGGCGTCTTGCCAGTCCTTGGAGATGATGAGGAGGAGGTCTGCGGTGGATCTGCCAGGCCTGAAGCCAAACTGCCTGTCTGAGAGGAGGTGGTTCTCGCTCAGGTGTTGGTAGATGGCAGCAGCCACTATTTTCTCCAGCAACTTGCCCATCACTGAGAGCAGGGAGATGGGTCTGTAGTTGTTGGGCTCAGACCTTGAGTTTTTTTTATGGACTGGTACCACACGCACTTCCTTCCATACTGAGGGCCACTTCTTCTCCCTCAGGCAAGATGTGAAGACGATGGTGAGAGGAGCTGACAGCTCTCTAGCGCAGTGCTTGAGGAGCCGTGGGCTGACGTCATCCGGGCCTGTGGCTTTACCCACATCCACCGCACCAAGTAGCCGCTCAACCTGCTCTGCCGTCACCAAGACAGTGGTGACAGTGCAGTCAGTTTCCGGGGCCAGCTGTGGTACAGGTCGTGCCGAGTCGTCAACCTTCATCTTGTTGGCGAAAAGCTCGGCGAGGAGTGTGGCCTTGTCTGCACTGCTCGTGGCGGTGGATCCGTCAGGTCTGGTGAGTGGAGGAAGAGTCTCGCGGTGACATGCTCCTTGCTGCTCCTTCACCAGATTCCACCAGGTCTTGTTGCCAACACCTGGGCCACTGAGCTTTCGCCTTCTGTCCTCCCTTAGCTGATTCCTCGCCCATCTGCAGATAGACGTCATCCTCTTACACGCCTCCCGGTGCAGCGTCTTGTTCCCTGCGTGACGGGTGTCGCTTGTACCTCACCCAGGCAGCATGCTTGGCCTTGGCAGATGCTCTGCAGCGAAAACCAAACCAGGCGGGATCACCAGGCCTGGAGAGATATACTCGGCAGGGCACATGCTGCTGTTGGAGGGCAAGGAGCCTGGTGGTGAGGGTGCGTGCCTTGGTCTCAGCATCTCCCATTAGGAGGGACTCCCAGTCCGTGTTCTCCATGTCCTGCTTCATGGATGGCCAGTCCGCCCTGTTCCAAAGCCAGACGGTACGCGGGATAGCGTCTTCCCTCGCCGTTTGCAGCTCGACCTGAGACAGCACAGCAAAGTGGTCTGAGCTGCCCACTGGTCCTAGCTGCTGGCAGTTGATGCTGGCTTCGGGTAGGTCTGTCACCACAGGATCCAGCAGCCCTCCCCGCTCATGTGTAGGGAAGGTGACATGGTTGGTTAGGGCCTGAACAGTCAGGAGATTACTGAAGGCATCCTGCTCCATGTGGAAGTTCAGGTCCCCCACTATCATCACATGGGAACACTTGTGACGCTGGAGCAGGGTGTCGAGTTCCTCCGTCAGGAAGTCTAGCGGGGCTCGTCCTTGTCTCGGGGGGCGGTACATGACACAGAGGAGAAGCCCACTGTTATCTGCAAGTACCACCCTGAAGAACAGTGCCTCCATCAGGTGTGGCACGGCTACCTCAAGTTCCTGTGTTTGGAGGCCGTCCTTAAAACAGGCAGCGACACCTCCGCCTGCTCTATTTTTTCGGTCCTTCCTCACCCACAGGGAGTAGCCTGATATTTTGCCGAACGTCGGCTCCACCTCGTCACTCAGCCACGTTTCTGTTACTGCGACAATGTCAGCACTATGTCTCAGCACGAAATTGTGGCTAAGGTCACCTACATTGGTGCGGAGTCCTCTCACGTTGGCGGAGACCACGGTCAGGTGACAGCTGGGGGGTCTGTTCCCTTGCCTCCTCGCGTTGGCTTGGGAATGAGGTGTGGTGGTGAGGCGAGACGCATTAGTGTCTGCCCTGCCACGAGGAGAGATTCCAGCTGGGGTAGTGACCGGGCTGTGGCTGCCAGGGAGGCTGGAGGGGTGCCTGAAAGGGCTGCTGGGGGTGAGGAAGTTGTTGCCGCGCTAAACCCTCCGTCAGAACCCTCATGAACATACCCTCTCTCTCTCTCTCTCTCTCTCTCTCTCTCTCTCTCTCTCTCTCTCTCTCTCTCTCTCTCTCTCTCTCTCTCTCTCTCTCTCTCTCTCTCTCTCTCTCTCTCTCTCTCTCTCTCTCTCTCTCTCTCCTCTCTCTCTCTCTCTCTCTCTCTCTCTCTCTCTCTCTCTCTCTCTCTCTCTCTCTCTCTCTCTCTCTCCACACCCCATTCCTTGCCCTCCTCTCCCAATTCCCTGCCCTCCTTCTCAACCCCATTCCCTTCCTTCCTCTCCCTTCCCCCCTTTCCCTGCCCTCCTCTCTGTTCATTCCCTTCCCTCCTCTCCCTTCTCTCCTCTCCCCCTTCCTTCCCTGCCCCGCTCCCTTCCCTCCTCCCCTTCCCATTCCCTGGTCCCCTCTCCACTCCTTCCCTATCCTTTCCATGCCCTCCTCTCCCTTGCCCCATTCCCTTCCCTCCTCTCCCTTTCCTCCTTTCCTCCTACTTCTCTGCCTTCCTCTCACTTCCCTCCTTCCCTCCCCCTTCCCTGCCCTCCTCTCCCTTCCCTCCCCTCCCTTCCCTCCCCATTCCTTCCAATCCATCCACTCTCTCTCTCTCTCTCTCTCTCTCTCTCTCTCTCTCTCTCTCTCTCTCTCTCTCTCTCTCTCTCCTCTCTCTCTCTCTCTCTCTCTCTCTCTCTCTCTCTCTCTCTCTCCTCTCTCTCTCTCTCTCTCTCTCTCTCTCTCTCTCTCTCTCTCTGACAGATAAAGCAGAGGGAAGGTGACAGGGAGGGAGGTTTGAGACTACAAAAGAGAAAGGGAGAGGAGAGGAAAAAGGGGAGGAAGGGACATGACTGGGAAAGGAGAGTACTTGGGGCAAGGAAGTGGAGAAAAGGTAAAGGAGGAGGATGGGAGGATGGGGAAGAAGTAGAAAGAATAAATATAAGCAGCAAGGGTGAGGAGTGAGTGGAGATTAGAGGGAGAGATGTGATACTCTATGGTAGAATACATATCTGATGTCTGTCTGAGTGTCCAACTTCCCCCATGTATCTCATAGAACAATCCAAGGTATCAGGTGTCTATCTGGGTGCAGGATTGCCCAACTTCCCCCATATAGTATCTTGGTTGACAATCTGACACTTATCAGAGGGCATGAAAATATCCAACTTATTTGATAACTGATATATTTGGCTTCAACTGGCGGGGTTTAGTGTATGAATGACATCTTGCTGGATGATAATCATGACAAGAAACATGAATATAAAATCACATGTCCCAGTACCAAATATTCCATCAGTCATCTGCTGTCAAGTCATTATAATCTGTGCTGTAACTTTGAACAAAAGTTTAGAAATGTCATCTTCATGAACTTTGGTTATTTAAGTCATATACAATTTAGGCCATACATTATTTAGGCCATAAGATGGTTCAGCCATTTGCAGTTTGAACATTACAGCCTAAATGACTCATGGCCAAAATAACCAGGACCTATCCCTCCAGCTGATGGAGGGATAGAAGCAATATTATGAAAAATTGAAAGTTACATGGAATTCCTGGAAATAGTGAGAAGAAAAGTGAATTCTTTGATTGTTTTTTGTTCATGGAAAAGATGTAAATGTTTGATTATTTAGTAATGTGATATGTGCACCATGTAGATGTGGATACAGTAACTAGATTCAGGAATGTTATAACATCCTTACTTGGCACTTTATAGGGAGGCAGTATTCTTCTTATGTATTATTATTATTATTAATATTATTATTATCATTATTAGTAGTAGTATTATTGTTCTTGTTGCTACATATGGATATTTTATTCCAGCTCTGAACATTGCTCTGACCACACGTTTGCATGGGCAGCACCTGGTACAAGATACTGTGACAAAATCACTGAAGGCCCATCTCCAGAATGACCAACCTGCAAAAGTAAGATGAACAGTAAATGGAAAGGTAGAATGACTAATGGAAAGGCAGAATGACTAATGTGGTTTGGACACATGGAAGGAAGTGAGATGACTTAGAGAGTATGTTTATATCACTATGGTATGTTGATGGAAAGTGTGCAAAAGGACAAGGAGGATAGAGTACTGGAGTACCTGAGAGAAAGGACTAAGAAGAGAATAAGAGGACTAAGGAATATAAAGGCAAGGAAAATAAATGCTTGTCACAGCCATTCTCTTTTTTTAGAGATCTGAAGAATGGATGTCAGATATCATCAGGTAGATAGTTTAACTTGGCTGTAAAAAAAAAAAATGAAACCACACATTTAAAGTCAAAGCCATTTAAATATGTACAAAAATTTTGACAACACATTATGGGCTTTTATCGAGGGCAAACTGATATTCTGCAAATGCAAATCCAGAAATTTGTATTATTACACATTTTAATCACTAATTCTTGAAAATTGTGGTTCAACAAATGCAAATACAAGATGTATCCCTGTCATTAATATGGGAGTAGTTTGATTTCATTTTGACTACCATTCAGGAAATTTATTAAGTTTAGGATTTTTTTATAATAAAAAAGATAAAAAATCATCTCTTCATACTAATCCATTGCAGTTATATTATTACATAGCTCAGTTAATGATAGGCGATACTACAAAAAACAAGGCCAAGTATTGATGAATAAGTGTCTTGAAACCTCCCTCTTGAAGGAATTCAAGTCATAGGAAGGTGGAAATACAGAAGTAGGCAGATTTGGATTTGTGGAAGTAATTTTGCAAATGTAAAACCATGAATTTGAGTTAGATTTGTCAAATGTGAAATTGCAAATGAAAATGACTCTTTCTCAATTGTGGAGTTTGTATTCTGCAAATGAGATTGTGGAAGTGCTCAACTCTGCATGCATGAAAATCCAAATGATGTACTCAGCCCCTTAAATAGTAATTATTCAGTCATATAAAGAATTCATAGATATTGTAAGCATTTATATCTGTAATTATAGAAAAAAAAAATTTAATTATGTATATACATAGGTACCCATTCTGTCTCTTAATCTTAATTCTCTATCACTTACAGGCTCTTGTTTTAAGTTTCCATGGATGGACTGGAGGAGGGAAGAATTTTGTGTCAAGATTCATTGCAGAGAGCATCTACAAACTGGGAATGAAGAGTGACTATGTTCATGTATTTGTTAGTACAGTTCACTTTCCTCACGAACAACAGACAGATATTTATAAGGTATGTTAAAGTTTATTTTGTTTTTAATCTAACAAATATACTGTGTAAACCTAAATGGTTGAGAAATTAACATGTATTGACAAATTTTGAAAATGAAGTGCAGGAACAAACCAAATTATGATCTCTTTTAATAACAGCTATATTTGGTATGATTTCTTTTAATAACAGATATATTTGGCTCTGTTATTTAAGTCAAAATATTCAGCTGCCCACTGGTATGGTGGTTAGGATGTTCAGCTTTTAACTAAGATGTCTTGTGTTCATGGTTATGTGAAGATACTTTAGATTTGTCTCCTTTCACATGCCTTTTACTTAAGAATAGATACTGGACATAAGTGAAGTAATTGTAATCTTAAAACCACTAGCATCCTCAATAAGATGCAATGAGCCAGTGTGGTGAGGTATGAGGATTAATCCACTCCTAATAATTTGTCCTAAAGCAGACTTACATAGGACAAGGTAAATAAAAAATTTAATATTCTGCAGAATGATAATAGTAATTGAGGACATTATTCATTTACATTATTTCACCTACAGCTTCACTTACAAGACTGGATACGAGGAAATGTGAGCAGCTGTCAGAGGTCGTTGTTCATCTTTGATGAAATTGATAAGATGCCAATTGGAATGATTAATGGAATCAAGCCCTTCATTGACTACCATGAAAATATTGATGGTGTAGACTTCAGGTATTACCAATTATTCTTATAATGTTATCAACAGTCCCGTTCCTTTTTGTAGGGTTTCATTTTGCAAGATGGACAAAATTTTTATTTTTATTTATTTATTTTTTTTTTATGTAGGAAGGACACTGGCCAAAGGCAACAAAAATCCAATAAAAAAAAATGCCCACTGAAATGCCAGTCCCATAAAAGGGTCAAAGCAGTAGTCAAAAATTGATGAATAAGTGTCTTGAAACCTCCCTTTTGAAGGAATTCAAGTCATAGGAAGGTGGAAATACAGAAGCAGGCAGGGAGTTCCAGAGTTTACCAGAGAAAGGGATGAGTGACTGAGGAGAATACTGGTTAACTCTTGTGTTAGAGAGCTGGACAGAATAGGGGTGAGAGAAAGGAGAAAGTCTTGTGCAGCGAGGCTGCGGGAGAAGGGGAGGCATGCAATTAGCAAGATTAGAAGAGCAGTTAGCAAGAAAATAGCAGTAGAAGACAGCTAGAGATGCAACATTGCAGCAGTGAGATAGAGGCTGAAGACAGTCAGTTAGAGGAGAAGAGCTGATGAGACGAAAAGCTTTCGATTCCACCCTGTCTAGAAGAGCAGTATGAGTGGAACCCCCCAGACATGTGAAGCATACCCCATACATGGACAGATAAGGCCCTTCTACAGAGTTATCAGCTGGGGGGATGAGAAAAACTGGCAGAGATGTCTCAGAATGCCTAACTTCATAGAAGCTGTTTTAGCTAGAGATGAGATGTGAGGTTTCCAGTTCAGATTATAAGTAAAGGACAGACCGAGGATGTTCAGTGTAGAAGAGAGGGACAGTTGAGTGTCATTGAAGAGGAGGGGATAGTTGTCTGGAAGGTTGTGTCGAGTTGATAGATGGAGGAATTGAGTTTTTGAGGCATTGAACAATACTAAGTTTGCTCTGCCCCAATCAGAAATTTTAGAAAGATCAGAAGTCAAGCATTCTGTGGCTTCCCTGCGTGAAATGTTTACCTCCTGAAGGGTTGGACGTCTATGAAAAGATGTGGAAAAGTGCAGGGTGGTATCATCAGCATAGGAGTGGATAGGACAAGAAGTTTGGTTTAGAAGGTCATTAATGAATAATAAGAGAGTGGGTGACAGGACAGAACCCTGAGGAACACCACTGTTAATAGATTTAGGAGAAGAATAGTGACCATCTACCACAGCAGCAATAGAACGGTCAGAAAGAAAACTTGAGATGAAGTTACAGAGAGAAAGATAGAAGCCATAGGAGGGTAGTTTGGAAATCAAAGCTTTGTGCCAGACTCTATCAAAAGCTTTTGATATGTCCAAGGCAACAGCAAAAGTTTCACCAAAATCTCTAAAAGAGAATGACCAAGACTCAGTAAGGAAAGCCAGAAGATCACCAGTAGAGCGGCCTTGATGGAACCTGTACTGGCGATCAGATAGAAGGTTGTGAAATGATAAATTTTTAAGAATCTTCCTGTTGAGGATAGATTCAAAAACTTTAGATAGGCAGGAAATTAAAGCAATATGATGGTAGTTTGAGGAATTAGAATGGTCACCCTTTTTAGGAACAGGTTGAATATAGGCAAACTTCCAGCAAGAAGGAAAGGTAGATGTTGACAGACAGAGCTGAAAGAGTTTGACTAGGCAAGGTGCAAGCATGGAGGCACAGTTTCGGAGAACAGTAGGAGGGACCCCATCAGGTCCATAAGCCTTTTTCGAGGGTTTAGGCCAGCAAGGGCATGGAAAACATCATTGCGAAGAATTTTAATAGGTGGCATGAAGTAGTCAGATGGTGGAGGAGAGGGAGGAACAAGCCCAGAATCGTCCAAGGTAGAGTTTTTAGCAAAGGTTTGAGCGAAGAGTTCAGCTTTAGAAATAGATATGATAGCAGTGGTGCCATCTGGTTGAAATAAAGGAGGGAAAGAAGAAGAAGCAAAGTTATTGGAGATATTTTTGGCTAGATGCCAGAAGCCACGAGGGGAGTTAGATCTTGAAAGGTTTTGACACTTTCTGTTAATGAAGGAGTTTTTGGCTAGTTGGAGAACAGACTTGGCATGGTTCCAGGCAGAAATATAAAGTGCATGAGATTCTGGTGATGGGAGGCTTAAGTACCTTTTGTGGGCCACCTCTCTATCATGTATAGCACAAGAACAAGCTGTGTTAAACCAAGGTTTAGAAGGTTTAGGAAGAGAAAAAGAGTGAGGAATGTACGCCTCCATGCCAGACACTATCACCTCTGTTATGCGCTCAGCACACAAAGACGGGTCTCTGACACGTAAGCAGTAGTCATTCCAAGGAAAATCAGCAAAATACCTCCTCAGGTCCCCCCAACTAGCAGAGGCAAAATGCCAGAGGCACCTTCGCTTAGGGGGATCCTGAGGAGGGATTGGAGCGATAGGACAAGATAAAGATATGAGATATGAGACGGTCAGGAATACGAGTAGGGTGTTGCACCAATTGCTTTAGGTCGTGGAGGATAGCAAAGTTGAAGGTTAGTTCACCTGGATGCTCATTGAAGGGAGAGGAAAGCCAAAGCTCTTCTCTTTTGCAGAGATCTCCATTCTTGAAATCTCCAAGAATGGAGATCTCTGCAAAAGGGAAGAGGGTCAGAATGTGCTCCACTTTGGAAGTTAAGTAGTCAAAGAATTTCTTATAATCAGAGGAGTTAGGTGAGAGGTATACAGCACAGATAAATTTAGTTTGAGAGTGACTCTGTAGTCGTAGCCAGATGGTGGAAAACTCGGAAGATTCAAGAGTGTGGACACGAGAGCAGGTTAAGTCATTGCGCACATAAATGCAGCATCCAGCTTTGGATCGAAAATGAGGATAGAGAAAGTAGGAGGGAACAGAAAAGGGGCTACTGTCAGTTGCCTCAGACACCTGAGTTTCAGTGAGGAAAAGAAGATGAAGTTTAGAAGAGGAGAGGTGGTGTTCTACAGATTGAAAATTAGATCTTAGACCACGAATGTTGCAGAAGTTAATGAAGAAAAAGTTGAGGGGGTGTCAAGACACTTAGGGTTGTCGACAGAAAGGCAGTCCGACCTGGGGACATTTATGGTCCCCTCCCCAGATGAGGACTCCGAGGCTGGTGTAGGAGTCGCCATGATGATTTTAAAATTTTTGAGGGAAGGGTGTGTGTGTTATTAGGTGCTTGTAGTTTTGTGTGGAGGAAGAGAGTTGTCTTTAGAGAGGCAGGCTGTGACTGCCCCCTTGTGTTGTGAGACACAAAGGGAAATGTTCAGTGAGGTCACAGCTGGGTTTAATGATAAGTTCACAGCACCCCCTGAACAGTGCTTTAGACCTCACTGGGAGTAATTATCGTTTCGGCAGGTGTCTTCTAGTCATATCTAGTGATCATCCATCTTTTAATTTTTTTAAATTTATCTTTTGTGTCTTACAACTTTTGCAGTTCTGAATTTCTTCACATCATGACATTTAAGCATGTTATTTCCAATTTTTGCAGACTAAATGGATAATGGTAATTTTAACCTATTATTAGAAGGTAGTGCAACAAAAATTGTGTGTTGCACTGGTTCACCTTGTAGATGAATCTGTTTACTTTGCAAACATGATAAAAATATTCCACATGATCTACACAACTCTGGATATCTTACTGTATAGTCAGGGGATAATGGAGCCTATATATTTTTAGTTAGGTTGAAGAGAAACAATTACTGATTAATTTGAAAATATATTTAGAACTACAAGAGTATCTTTTGATCTGTGCTCTTGTTTCAGGTTTCTGGCAGTAAGATTAGCACCAAGTACAGTTACCTCCAGTTGTAAAATTGTCCTGATTGTTACAGACTCATGTGTGTTAAGTTCATTTTATATTAAGAAGTAGTGAGAAAACCTCTCATGGGGCTATTCATTTGGTGATTAAGAAATCAACTCTCTCTCTCTCTCTCTCTCTCTCTCTCTCTCTCTCTCTCTCTCTCTCTCTCTCTCTCTCTCTCTCTCTCTCTCTCTCTCTCTCTCTCTCTCTCTCTCTCTCTCTCTCTCTCTCTCTCTCTCTCTCTCTCCCTCCCTCCCTCCCTCCCTCCCTCCCTCTCGTGATTAACTTCCTTGGCCTCAGGAAATGAGGGCACCTCATTTCATCTATTTTCTTTTTCCTATAAAATTTCTTTCAGTTTCTCTCTCTCTCTCTCTCTCTCTCTCTCTCTCTCTCTCTCTCTCTCTCTCTCTCTCTCTCTCTCTCTCTCTCTCTCTCTCTCTCTCTCTCTCTCTCTCTCTCTCTCTCTCTCTCTCTCTAACCCCATAAGGTATTTATTTCCGACCTGTTTTCCGGTACGGCTTACGCCGGAGGGAGTGGAGGGTGGGGAGAGAGCCTTTTACTTTCCTGTCCTTTTATTCTACTGTCACCTTAGTAGTCCTAGGTCAGGTCACCTCATGAGGACTGCAAGGTCTGTTGTGGCCTGTTTTTCTATGTAATTCTCTCTCTCTCTCTCTCTCTCTCTCTCTCTCTCTCTCTCTCTCTCTCTCTCTCTCTCTCTCTCTCTCTCTCTCTCTCTCTCTCTCTCTCTCTCTCTCTCTCTCTCTCTCTCTCTCTCTATATATATATATATATATATATATATATATATATATATATATATATATATATATATATATATATATATATATATATATATACACACAGAGGGTGTTTGAGTTATGAGTGAGATACGTTTTGGAAGGCTGCTCGTAACTCATTTTGTTTGTAACTAGTCATCATAATTTTTTGGTACAAAAAAAAAAAAGTATCATATGTTCCACAATGTAATAATGCTTACTTACTTGATACTTGATACCATGATAGAGAGAGAGAGAGAGAGAGAGAGAGAGAGAGAGAGAGAGAGAGAGAGAGAGAGAGAGAGAGAGAGAGCACAACTTGTCTTATGGATGATGTGATACTACTGAGTAGCAGGGTTGGAATAAACCCAGGTTAAAAAAAATAAATAAAAAAATTGGGGGGAAGGTTTTGGGTCTTTGGGTTATTTTTTGGGGGGTTTATTTTTTTGTTTATTCTTCATATTTATATGTAAATCAGTTTAATAAGCAATTGAAAAGTAATCTAGAGTGAAACAAAAGGTTTGAATTTTCATGTAGGAAGGGCACTGGCCAAGAGCAACAAAAATAAAATAAAAAGGCCCACTAAGGTATCGGTACCCAAACAGAGTAAAAAAATTAAAGGATAAATGTCTTGAAACCTCTCTCTTGAAAGAGTTCAAGTCATAGGAAGGAGGAAATACAGAAGCAGGCAGGGAGTTCCAGAGTTTACCAGAGAAAGGGATGTATGATTGAGAATACTGGTTAACTCTTGCATTAGAGAGGTGGACTGAATAGGGGTGAGAGAAAGAAGAAAGTCTTGTGTAGCAAGGCCATGGTAGGAGGGAAGGCATACAGTTACCAAGTTCAGAAGAGAAGTTAGTATGAAAATTGTGATAGAAGATAGCAAGAGATGCGACATTGTGCCAATAAGAGAGAGGCTGAAGACTGTCAGTTACTTAGAGGAGAGGAGTTGATAAAATGAAATGCTTTTGATTCCACCCTGTCTAAAAGAGCAGTATGAGTGGAATACTCCATACATGTGAAGCATATTCCATACATGGATGGATAAGACCCCTGTAAGGAGTTAGCAGCTGGGAGGAATTGAGTTTTTGAGGCAATGTACAATATTAAGTTTGCTCTGGCTCAATCAGAAATTTTAGAGAAATCAGAAGTCAGGCATTCTGTGGCTTCCCTGTGTGAACTGTTTACTTCCTGAAGGGTTGGATGTCTACGAAAAGACATGAAAAAGTACAAGGTGGTATCATCAGCATAGGAGTGGGTAGGACAATAAGTTTGGTTTAGAAGGTCATTGATGAATAATAGGAAGAGTGGGTGACAGAACCCTGAACACTTAATAGATTTAGAAAAAGAATAGTGACCATCTATTACAGCACCAATAGAACGGTCAGAAAGGAAATGTGACAAAGTTACACAGAGAAAGATAGAAGCCATAGGAGGCTAGTTTGGAAATCAAAGCTTTGTACCAGACTCCATTAAAAGCTTTTGATATGCCTAAGCCAACAGCAAAAGTTTCACCAAAATCCCTAAAAGAGGATGACCAAGACTCAGCAAGGAAAGCCAGAAGATCAGCAATAGAGTGGTCTCAATGGAACTCATACTGGCGATCAGATAGAAGGTTGTGAAGTGATAGATGTTTAAGAATCTTCCTGTTGAGGATAGTTTCAAAACTTTAGGTAAGTGGGAAATTAAACCAATAGGACAATAGTTTGAGGGATTAGAATGGTCACCCTCTTTAGGAACAGGCTGAATGTAGGCAGGACTTCAAGCAATAAGGAAGGGTAGATGTTGATTATTAGAGTTGAAAGAGTTTGACCAGGTAAAGTACAAGCATGGAGGCAAAGTTTTGGAAAACAATAGGACAGTCCTCATCAGGTCCATAAGCCTTCTGAGGGTTTAGGCCAGTGAAGGCATGGAAAACATCATCGTGAGGGATTTTTAATGGGTACCATGAAGTAGTCGGAGGGTGGAGGAGAGGGAGAAACAAACCCTGCATCATCCAAGGTATAGTTTTTAGCAAAGGTTTGAGCAAAGAGTTCAGCTTTAGAAATAGATGAGATGGCATTGGTGCCATCAGGTTGAAATAAAGGAGGGAAAGATGCAGAAGCAAAGTTATTGGAGATGTTTTTGGCTGGGTGACTGAAGTTATGAGGAGAGTTAGATCTTGAAAGATTTTGACACTTTCTATTAATGAAGAACTGACACTTGTTTAGGTCATGCTGATACAGGTTGGTCCAGTTGGACAAAGCCTTTGTTAACTTGTACTGTATAGGAAATGAATGGGTCAGGCTTGACTACTTTAACATTTTTTTATGTATATGTACTTATATAGACCTAATTTATTATATGATATAGAATAAAATTTTGATGTGGTTTTTATTTATTTTGTTTATTTATTTTTTTATTTATTTATTTATTTATTTTTTTTTTTTAGGGGGTTGGCTAATGCCAACCCAGCTGAGTAATAACAGGCTTGAGACTTCTGCCAAATCCAAGACTCAGATATACCAGGTGTACAACCCATGTTAAAATGAGATGCTCTCTCTCTCTCTCTCTCTCTCTCTCTCTCTCTCTCTCTCTCTCTCTCTCTCTCTCTCTCTCTCTCTCTCTCTCTCTCTCTCTCTCTCTCTCTCTCTCTCTCTCTCTCTCTCTCTCTCTCTCTCTCTCTCTCTCTCTCTCTCTCATGCACATTTTTTCCTTTCTCCCTCTCTCCTTCTTGGGTTATACACACCTTTACTCCTATAATTTATTAACATGACTGGCTGAAAGCATAAGACAGGTATGTTTGTCTATTCATTAACTTAATGTAATGGAGCAGGCTTTCTACACCATGCAGCGCAACCTTCCCATCTCTATGCCTCTCAGAGGTCGACTGGTGGAGATCTGTACACTATGGAGTCTCAAGCCAGACTCTCTGCTGTGCAGTTGATAAGTTTTTAAATTAAATCTAAATTTTAAACTAGCTTCCCAAAATAAACTGCTACAGGGGCTGTGTCCTGGGACAGTTGGCAGTCCTTTGCTATGCTGCTCTTCTGTGTGGGTAGTGGTGAAGCGGCATACTAGGTAAATATGGCGCGTAGTGCCAAATTTGAACTTTTTGGTTAGCAAAGGGAACAATATTGAGAGCACAGTTTTATTTTACAAGTATAGAGTGCTTGTATCTCAGAACATTTGTAACTTGTTACCTCGTAACTCAGACACCATCTGTATATACGCACATGCACATACATACATGTACATACATATGTACAGTTGGTGCCAAAAAAAGACGACAAAATTCTTAGTCAGTGTCAATACCCGCGTGCTATCCAACTACTTCTATTCTGTTGCATGGGAGAGCACAGCACTGATAATATTTAACTGGCTTTGGATACACTCACACATTAATGGTTTTAATGTAGATTTGACAGTTGAGTGATAAGATGTTTTTCATGCACATGTTCCCAAGTTGATTTTTGCAATTTACTGTTACATATCTTTCCATGTTACCTTCCACTGGCTATCAAATTGCCCATTACTGATGACAAAATAGTGTCTGTGGTTGCTTTCTTCTTAGGAATAATAACATTGAAAAAAATAAATAAATAATAATAATAATATTACTGGAGTTTGTGAGAGAACTGTATACTGGTGGGTCAAGAGGAAACATGTTTTTTCATGACTGAATAATTTTGCATATTTTGAAGATAAACATATCTTAATCATATCATATAAAAGGGATATTAATGCATTTTTTAAAGTTTACATTCCTTAATTGGGTAAAAAAAAAATTTTAAGTCAGATGATGTTCCTCTTGTTGGACACAAATTCAGAGCTTGTCAACGTTCTGCATCGCTTTCTGCAAAATTTCATCTGGCAAGGCTTTAATTTCTTGATGAGTGGATAATTTCAGCTCTTCGATTTTGTGTGGTTTGTTCATGTATATTTTAGACATAAAGTATCCTCACAAAAAGAAGCATGGGGGACAAGAAACATTGTTGAATTGGTAGGTGACATATCCAGGAAACATTTGTTGAACAACCTCCACCAATGCTCTTGCCATGTGAGCTGTGGCACCATCCTGTTGGAACTGCATTGCCTGAGCTGTCCACCAATAGTTGCTCAAGGTCATTGTATATACAAATGTGCACAAGAAGGGATTTGGTGTTGAATAATATACACTTTCACCTAATTTTAATTGCAGTGGGTTTTTAACACCATTGCAAGTGCCTTAAACTAAAAGACTATAGAATTCCATTGTTTGAATGGTTTACAAAAATTGCATTTCAAAAGATAATATCTTTTCCTTGACAGATACTTCCTGTTTCTGAAAAGTTTCATACATCATTTCTAGTAACGCAGAAGTGAAGTTTAGGCCAATGGTGACTTTTACTTTTTGGTTTCCCAGGAGGTCAATATTTTTGTTCCTGAGTAATACGGGTGGCCCAGACATTACAAGAGCTGTGCTGAAAATGTGGCGTACAGGCAAGAAAAGAGAAGAAATCACCATGTTGGACTTAGAACCTCTGATTGAACGTGGAGCATTTAATGAAGAAGGTATGCTTTACATTGATCTTTGTATGATGTACTCTCAAAAGCTTATATTGGTTAATTTCTGGCTGTATGTATTAATACCAGCATTTCTATTGATCCTGGTACTTATGTATATCTTATAATCAGTATTCAACAAATAGTGATACTGTAGTATATACTTCACCAATATCAAAATCATTACTAGTGTAAAAGATTGAATTCGTTGGAATATAGTTAGGAGTCCTAAGGACAGATAATGAAGCTGAGTCAATTAAATTCATAGTTCATAATACCATTTTAGATAAACTGTAGGTGTCTAAGACAAAGAAAGATTAAATTCTTTTTTAGTGCAGAGATAAATCATCATCCTAATTTTTTCACTGCTAACATGGAGTTCAGTTCCCCTAAAGCCCCGTACACATTATGTATCATGATGCGCATCGTGTTGAATGGATGTGTTGAAAAAGTCGTTTTTCAACACGAAAGCGCATCACCAACGTGTTGCTGGGTCGTCTCGATTTTCAAATTGCAGCTCAGTGATGCATGACCAGTCAGAGCGACAGGACGTCCGGTCACGCTCCGCTCCAGCGCCGATGGCTCTCCAATCTCCACCACCCGCCATACCCTTTGAGTGGACAAGGGCCAACACCCAACAGTCCAAGCAGTATAAAATGAGAAGCGTCAGAAGTGCAAGCTTGGAAACAATAAAAGAAAGCGTAGTGTAGCCTCCAGACGAGCTCCTGGTGATATGCTGTCCCGAAAGCTGGTGTCCTGCTTACAAATGTAGGGTTCAATTTTTGTCAGCAATTTATAGAATGCAGGGATTGGCATTCTTGTGTAATTTTCGAAGTCTGTTGGATTTTCGACCTGTAGCTCCATAAATATTTGATTGAAGCTTCCCTTCAGATGTCGCCGAGAAAGCCATTGCTTACACCACAAGGCTCTACGTTTCTTCCTCCTCAAAAGTTTCTTTTTTGCTGCACACAGAGCAACTACACTCCATAGTAGAGTCTCCTGGCAGATTCCATCATCGGCGCACATCCTCCCCGCATGAAAGTTGAACTGTCACTGAGCAGCTGGCGCGCGAGAAGTTGCCGAGAACAATGTGAGCAGTGATGCAGTACAGTTTGGCCGCTAGTAATTTTTTTCAACACCACTACTGCATCACGTGGCTGATACATGATGCATAATGTGTACGAGGCTTAACAGCCAGTGTTAGGCACAATTTGCATTAGTTATAATGAAAACAATGGCAGGAAATTGCTATGGGTCTGTTTTTACTGAAACTGGCTCCCCCCAAAAAAAAATGTAAATAAATTTCCCCACTATCCCATTATCTAGAAGGGGCACCAGCCAAGAGCAACAAAATTAGAAGAAAAAAAAAAGGCCCACTGAGAGGATCATTAAAAATTAGAGGATAAATGCCTTGAAACATCCTTCTTGACAGAATTCAAGTCATAGGAAGGAGGAAATACAGAAGCAGGCAGGAAGTTCCAGAGATTATCAGGAAAGGGAATGAATAATTGAGAATACTGGTTAATTCTTGTATTAGAAAGGTGAACAGAATAAATTTGAGAAGCCACAGGAAGAGGGGTGGAATGCACTTAGCAAGATCTGAAGAGCAGTTAGCATGAAAATAACAGTAGAAGATAGCAAGAGATGCAACATTGTGGCAAAGATAGAGAGGCTGAAGACAGTTAGTTAGAGGAGAGGAGTTCATAAGGCAAAAAAAGCTTTTGATTCCACCTTGTCTAAAAGAGCAGTATGAGTGGAACCCCCTATACATGTGAAGCGTACTTTATACATGGACAGATAAGGTCCCTGTACAGTTAGTAGCTGGTGAGGGATGAGAAAAACTAACGGAGATTCCTCAGAAGTTAAGTGTCATTGAAGAAGAGGTGATAGTTATCTGGAAAGCTGTCGAGTTGATGAATGGAGGACTTGAGTTTTTGAGGCATTGAACAATAGTAGGTTTGCTCTGCCCCAGTCAGTAATTTTGGAGAGATCATAAGGCAAGCATTCTGTGGTTTCCCTGCTTGAGCTGTTTAATTCCTGAAGGGTTGGACATTTATAAAAAGACATGAAAAAATGGAGGGTGGTATCATCAACATAGGAGTGGGTAGGACAGGAAGTTTGGTTTAGATCATTGGTGAATTATAGGAAGAAGGTGGTTGACAGAACAGAACCCTGAGGAACACCACTGCTAATGGACTTTGGAGAAGAGCAGTGGCTCTCTACCACAACAGCATTAGAATGGTCAGAAAGAAAACTTGAGAAGTTACAAAGAGAAAGATAGAAGCCATAGGAGGATAGTTTGGAAATCAAAGCTTTGTGCCAGACTCTATTAAAAGGTTTTAATACATCTAAGGTAAAAGCAAAATTTTCACCAAAATCTAAAAGAGGATGACCAAGACTTAGCAAGGAAATCCAGATCACCAGTAGAGCAGCCACAACAGAACCTACCTATAGTGGCGGTCAGGTATAATGTTGTGATGTGATTGATGTTTGAAAATCTTCCTGTTGAGGATAGATTCAAGAACTTTAGAGAGGCAGGATATTAAAGTAATAGGATGGTAGTTTGAGGGATTAGAGTGGTCACCCTTTTTAGGAACAGGCTGAATGCAGGCAAACTTCCAGTACGAAGGAAAAGTAGATATTAATGGACAGAGTTGGAAGAGTATGATTAGGCAAGGTGCAAACACAAAGGCACAGTTCCATAAGCCTTCCAAGGGTTAAGACTAGCAAGGGCATAGAGAACATAAATGCAAAGGATCTTAATGGATAGCATGAAGTAGTTGGAGGGTGAATGAAAGGGAGAAACAAGCCCTAAATTTAAATTGCCCAAGATAGAGTTTTAGCAAAGGTTTGAATGAAGAATTCAGCTTTAGAGATATATGTGATGGCAGTGGTGTCATCTGGTTGAAATAAAGGATGGAAAGATGAAGAAGCAAACTTATTGGAGATGTTTTTGGCTTGGTACCAGAAGTCATGAGGGGTGTTAGATATTGAAAGATTTTGACATTTTCTATTGATGAAGGAGTTTTGGGTGAGTTGGAGAACAGACTTGACATGATTCTGACCAGAAATATAAAGTGTATGAAATTCATGTGATAGAAGGCCTATGTACCATTTGTGGGCCATTCTTCTATCACATATAGCATGAGAACAGGCTATATTAAACAAAGATTGAAAGGTTTAGTTTGAGAGAAAAGAGTGAGAAGTGTTTGCTCCATGCCAGACACTATTATCTCTGTTATGCGCTCATCACACCGAGATAGGTCTTTGACATAGAAGCAGTAGTCAGAATCAGAATAATACATCCCCATGTCCCCCATTTGGCAGAGGCAAGATGCCAGAGGCACATCTGTTTTGGGGGATACTGAGGAAGGATTTTAGTGTTAGGACAAGATACAGATATGAAGGGTGTGATCAGAGGAGCCCAACAGAGAAGGTAGGGTGGCATAAGCAGAAAGATTAGAGGTTAGGTCAAGAATGTTCAGTGTATCTCCAAGATGGTCAGGGATACTAGTAAGGTGTTACGGTAATTGCTCTAGGTCATGAAGGATAGCAAAGTTATTGGCTAGTTCACCAGCTTGTTCAGTGAAAGCCAAAGCTGGTGGTGAACATTGAAGTCTCCAAGATATAGAATAAAGATCTCCACAAAAAGGAAGAGTCAGAATGTGCTCCACTTTGGAAGTTAAATAGTCAAAGAATTTTTTATAGTCTGAGGAGTTAGGTGAGAGGTATACAGCACAGATAAATTTAGTTTGAGAGTGACTTTAGTCATTGCCAGATAGTGGAAAATTTGGAAGCATCAAGAATGTGGGCACAAGATATAACATCCAGCTTTTAATTGAAAATGAGGATAGAGAAAGTAGGAGGGAACAGAGAAGGGGCTAGTGTCAGTTGCCTCAGACATCTGCATTTTGATGAGGAAAAGAAGATAAGGTTTTGTAGAGGAGAGGTGGTGCTCAACAGATTGAAAATTAGATTTTAGGCTGCAAATATTGCAGAAGTTAATGAAGAAAAGGTTGAGGGCAGTGTCAAGATACTTAGGGTCGATACCAGAAGAAGAGCCGTCCAATGTGATAACATTTGTGGTCCCCTCCCCAAACAGGGACTCTGAGGTTGGTGTAGGAGTTGCAATAATAAATTTTGAATTTTGAGTGAAGGGTGTGCATGTAGAGTTTTGTGAAGGAAGAGAATTGTCTTTAGAGGGCAGGCTTTGACTTCCCCCTTATATTGTGAGACACAGCTGGGTTATTTGAATGTTCACAGCACCCCTAATCCATCATGAAACCAGTCCAAGGCTTGAGACTTCACTGAGAATAATTCTCATTTTGGCAGGTGTATACCGCCTCCTCCAGTTAGACTATTTATAACACTTGAGAGATTTTTATCTAAATACACATGAGCTCATAAAACATGAAAATGTCCATTAATATAAAATGGCACAGTATGGTAGCAATCATTAAAAAATCACATCGAGCCGTTGTTTACCTACATATACCTGATGAGTGTTCACTGTTGATACCACCTTATAACACTTGCACATGTTTTATATCCCTGACTAAATCACTTCCTCTTTAACTTTACATACTTGTGGATGCCACTACTGGCTAATAACTAACCTTAAATTACTGGTACAGTACAGAAATAATCATTAAAAACCTTGCCAAGCCATTGTTCATACATACAACTAATGAACACTCACTTTTGATATCTTCTTTACTTGGTGTTCACACTCTCACTACACTAATTGCATGTAAAGCTGTGGCCTTTATCTCTAGATCAAAATGGTAAACAATAGTTTTCTAATGATGTAAATAGGGGTAACTTCAAAGCTGCAGGTCACAAGAGGATCACACAGTTGCCAAGCACAAAAACACTGGTCAGTCTCTAAACTGGCATCACTGTGGGTGGTGGGGATGGCAGTGACAATATTGGCAGTAGTGGCATACTCAGTACTGCCACTGCTGATGGCAGGGATTTTGGGAGCAGTGGTGGCACACTCAGTACTATCACTGCTGGTGGCAGGGATGGTGGCAGCACACTTAGCACTATCACTACTGATGGCAGGGATGGCAGCAACAGCAGCACAGCTGTTGCTGCCATCACTGCAGATGGCAGTGGTGGCAGCTGCTGTGGCAGCATGCTCAGTACTGTCACTGGGGGTGACAGTAGCAGCAACATGTTCAGTACTTTTCATCACATCTGCAAGTACAACTTCTGTATGCAAGACACTGAGCTTTGTCACAAGGCTTACAAAGCAAAGGTTATGAAATGGTTGCCAGACAAACAAGTATCCTTGAATGGCTTGAAAATTTTTAATACATGAATCCCATCAAGAGGTTTTGGTCTCAGATGAAGCTCAGACTTAAAGAAAAGAACAAGGCTTCAGTCTTTGATTCCTTGCTTTGTTGAAGTCATCCTTGACATCTAGATACATGGCACTGACTTACTTTGAGCTTGCTGACTCCATGCCTCTATGCATTTAATTTGATTTAAAGATGTGTTGGCCACACAAAGAATTATTGTATAAAAGACAAGTACTTATTTTATTTAATTTGGCATATATTTTTATGGGTACTGCATGCTTCAACCACATTTTTGCTTTGTACATAGTAAAATAAAATTGGGCTACTCATCTCATTATTCCTTTTATCCACAGTCCCAGATCACCTTTTGCCTCCATTTCAGCAGTATGTCTCATAATATTACATATCTACCTCATCATGCCTGTTGAAGAACATCAGGGTCATTTATCATTTAGTAAACATGACATCATTATTGTTGCAGGAGGGCTACATAAAAGTGAGTTAATCCAGCATTCACTGGTAGACCATTATATCCCCTTCCTCCCTCTCGAGAGGCACCATGTAGAATTGTGCATCCGTGATGAAATCATCAGAAGAGGTCACACACCAACCAAGGAACTAATCCAGTAAGTACATCAAGCTGTATTTTGTTGCCATAAAGCACCACTTCCTTTATGAATGTTTCATTCTGATTTATTAGTCTTGAAATTTTATTAGATTTTGATACTGTTATTAGCTCCTAACTTCACAGATTGGACAAAGTTCTAGTGAAAACAAGAAATATATCTTACCAGGATGAGCACAGCATAGTAAATTTTTATAGTACATTTCACCAAAGCAAAAGTTACCTTGGTATTAAAATTAGTGAGAAGACAATCCTTTAGTGCAGAGGTGTGTAACCTTTACATTTGAAGGACCACTAGTCAAGAATCATATGTAATGGATGGCCACACATTGGACTGTTCAAAATGATGGCTTGAGTAAAGACCAACAGCAAAATTGGTCCTTTATTTTGAACTTGTGAAAAAGATTGTGTGGTATAACAAGCCTGAATGAACAATACATGTGAATGTAATATACAATACAAAATTATAGAAAAGTAAAGCATCCTTTGTCAACCAAATTATCATATGATTCTCAAATCGAAAAGCTCCTGATTTTTCACATATATATCTAATGTGGATTCACTTTCTCACTGTGTGTGTGTGTGTGTGTGTGTGTGTGTGTGTGAAAGTAAGAACAATCCTGAGAATTGCTAAAATAGAATGAGACTGACCGTAAATAAAGATGGAATTATATGAGAGTGAGAAAGGATGAAGCGAAAATGACAGAATGAATGAGGGGGAGAGAGAGAGAGAGCCAGGTGTTACTCCATTGTCCCTTATCTCGGACAGATAAAGGGGAAGGGAGGTGACAGGGAGGGAAGTTTGAGACTAGAGGAAAGAGGAAGGGAGAGCAAAGGAAAAAGGGAAATAACTGGGGAAGGAGAGTACATGGGTCAAGGAAGTGGAGGAAGTGTGAAAGAAGAGGATGGGAGGACAGGAGAAAGTAAGAAGAATAAATATAAGCAGCAAGGGTGAGGATTGAGTGAAGAATTAGAGGGAGAGAGAGGAAGTATTGAGAAATAAGTATTCTCTTTTCCTGTCCTCTTTCATTTTTCCCCCATATGTTCCCTTCGCATTTATGCTCCTTCCATCTATTTTCATTGTCATTCAGTCTCATTCTATTTAACAGGCATCAGGATTTGTTTCTCTCTCTCTCTCTCTCTCTCTCTCTCTCTCTCTCTCTCTCTCTCTCTCTCTCTCTCTCTCTCTCTCTCTCTCTCTCTCTCTCTCTCTCTCTCTCTCTCTCTCTCTCTCTCTCACACACACACACACACACACACACACACACACACACACACACACACACACACACACACACACACACACACACACACACATTGGACAAAAATGGCGGAGGGCGGCACCCCAAAAGAATGGGGGTCCTTTGAAGGTTTTACTAGAGAAGAAAGAGAACTAAATTAAAGACTGCAGCATAGAAAAATTTTGTATATGGAAGAAATGATGGACAAGTTATTAGAGAGAATAAAGACATTGGAGGCACACTAGAGGGAGACAGGTAAGGAGTTGGTGACTATTACAGCAAAGTTGATGGAGATGGAAGATAAAAACGAGAAGTTAAAGGTGGAAAATGACTGTTTAAAGAAACAAATAAAGGAAAAGGTAGAAACTGTTCTGAAAGGAAATGAGGAAATAAAGGCAAATGTAAAGGATGTGGAAATGAGGCAAAAGAAGTGGTTAAATGAACATAAATTTGAAGAAGAATCACTAAAGAAAATAATAGAACAAGAAAATGAGAAACAAAACCTGAAATGAAGTGGTAAATGTTATTAAAGAAGAGAAAAGTTAGTCAGAGACACTGTAGAAAAATATAAACAAGTAATTGTATTTGGTTTAAAGGAAGAGAAAATAATAAGGAGAATTCAAAGAGAGGAAAAGGAAAAGAACCTGTTGAATAAGTTACTGAAGAAAGTGATGGATGAAGACAGCCAGGTAGTAAAAAGCAAGTGGAAGAGCTCTATAGAAGTGGGAAATATGAAGAAGAAAAATGAGACCCATAAGAATAAGGTTTGCAAGCAGAAGAAGTAAATTAATGGGTCTTAGAGGTTGTCTGGAGATGAAGAATATAGGAATGTATGGATAAACAGGGATATGAATGAGACTGAAAGGTTGAAGCAAAAGGAGCTAGTAAATGAGGCTAAACAAAAAACGAACAACAAACGGAGAAGTTTTCTGGAGAGTAAGAGACATGAGAATAAAGAAATGGTACATCAGACAGTAAGTAAAGTATGTTATACTAATGTAAATAGTTTAATGTTAACTGAAATGGAATTAAATGAATTGTTAAACAGAACCACACTGCATGTTGTTGTATTATGTGAGACAAAATGGAAAAATGAATGGGAACTCCTGACATTGGTGATGATAAATATGATTTATGGATGAAAAATAGAAGTGACAAGGAAGGAGGAGGAATGATCACTCTAACTAAAAAAATGTGTTAAAGTGAAGAAGGTAATAAAAAGTGAAGACAAGTCTGAAATTCTACAAGTGATTATTAGAAGTGGAAATGGAAGGATAATGAATTATGTAGGAGTGTATGTGCCACGCATGACCAATGCTTGGCGAAAAGAAGAGCTCAAAGAGATGTTGATAGATGTATTAAAAGGTCTTGAAAAGATAGTGATGGAAAGTAGTGATATAGTTAATGATGGTGATTTTAATTATAAGAAGATAAATTGGGAGACATTGACAACTACTGGAAGTACTTGAGAATTCTTGCAGTAATAGACTATTAAACTGGGTGGTGGAAAACTTGATGACTCAGTGGGTTGATTGTGATACCAAATTTAGTGGAAGAGATAAACCATCAAGACTTGATATATTGTTTACCAAGGACATGGAAATTATTGAAACTATACACTAAGATAGTCCTCTAGGTAAAAGTGGTCATGTGTTTATGGAATTTAATTTGAAGAATGAAAATGTAATCATTGATGAAAATTATAAGGTGAAAATATTTAAATATAATAAAGCTGACTTTGAAAAATTAAGAAAGTACTTTGTTGCCATGAACTGGAAAGACTTTGAAGATGCAGAAGTTTGGAAAAAATGAGATAAATTTATATGGATATACAATTCTGCTGTGGAGAAATCTGTATCTAGAAGGAGGAGCAAGATGTAGAAATACAAAATGCAAAGAGGCTAGAAATTGTAAGTCAGATGCTTGGAATAGATGGAAGATGAGCTAAACTGAGAGCAGATGGGAGGAACATATTGATGTTAAAAACAAGAACATTGAGATAATAAGAATGAGAGAAGAAACTATGAAAGAGGTATAATAGATAAGTATATAAATGAACCCAAACTATTCTTTAGACATATTAATGGGAAGATGAAGAAGAAGGTAGGTGTATCAAAATTGAAAGTTGAAGGAAAAATCTATGAGGATGTACAGGACACGGCGGAGGTTATGAACAATAGTTTCAGATCGGTATTTACTGTGGAAGGGGAGTTTGATGCTGGAAGGGATAAGTTGGTGAGGAATA
>NC_087153.1:31443021-31460521 GCF_035594125.1 Scylla paramamosain | reverse complement strand
AAGGTAAATGTGATCCCATTAAAAGTCTCGATGTAAACAAACAGTTTTTGGCGCTCAAGAGTAATCCCAAGCCACCTGTGGCTCTCTCAAAGACCCCCAACGCCATCACTACTGCATAACTGCATTTTTCCAGTAGCTTTTCCCAGCAGTAAGATGTCTAAGTGTTATGATCACCTTCATTTTGGTAGTAAGTGGGTTGCTCCTCTCTGTGTTCCTCTGTAAGGCTTCCCTCACTAGATCAGTCTGAACAGTATCTTCTGATGAGTTCTGTATCACTAAGTTCATTCAATACATCTTTTCTGGATAAATAACTTGTGAGCTGGAGATGTTGTGGGAGCATCTTGGCTGTGGGAGCATCTGTCATAAGCCACTAAGACGTCATAGACTGGTGTCTGAGAATGGATTAATCCATTTTACATTGACTCCTATAGGGAAAATAGTTTCAGGTTTCGAACATTTCAGATTATGAACAGCATTCAGGAACAAATTAAGTTTGAGAGAGAACTGAGGTTCCACTATATATACACTGTCAATAAATGCCAATCTTGTGTCACAGCAGCACACACTACTCAGTGCATTTTACTTAAAGCCTTTCACCAAGCATAGAAAATGGGCTGGGACATTTGACTTATTGGCATCTTGAGTGCATCTCTCCTCACTCACACCCATAGCAACAATGACCAGTATTAATTACCAGTGTCAGTATTCACTGTGTTTTTAGTGATGAGTAACTAGCTTTTTCCTTGGGTTGGAATGCATTTTGTTCTGTTCATTTTGTGGTGTTTGCAGTGATGAGTATGAGGCAGACAAGTCGTGGTGATACCATTCACTCATAGACCTTCACATGTCAAGCTTGAACAGTGTTGATGTAGCAAAACGTGATTTGTTCATATTCATCATCATTGTTCAACAGTATATCAAAACAAAAATTGTAGTCCTTCAATGAAATCAACCATAACATTGGAAGACCATGGATGCCCTAAAAATCATCAGTAATGAGGACCATGCCAACAGTAATCATTTGTCTGACTGAAGGGCCATGGAAATTTTGCCCATTGAGGTCACTCATATTAAAAGACCATCAAATCAACCTTATTCATATGTTATATAGGTCAAGTATCTTTCTTATATTTAACTGAACACCAGATATATTTTCCCTTCAGAATTAAGATGAAAACATTTAATTTTAAAGAATAATTCTTGGAGAATGTAATATTACTGGATAGGTAGGATCACTGTATTTTTATTATTATTGTGACAGCCTTATAGTCACCTCACCCAATCACGCTGTTTCACTATAACAAATTTAGTTAGTGCAGTAAGATCTTGCATCTAAAAGAGTAATAGGTAACATAAAAAAAGTGCAGTCATTAAATGTGAATACATAAAATTTATATCAGTCTATACAAGGTGCCCCATGAGTTAAGGTACATACTTCAGGATTATGATAGTTCAGGTAATCCAAAGTTGAAAATGCTCTATACACTTAAGCTGTGTTTTGCCTTATTTTATGAGAAATTAACCTGTAAGTTGTGTGTTGCAGGAGCTGCTCACTTGAGTGGGCCTCCACCTCTCTCCCTCCCTTCCTCCTTGGCTCACTATATACTCGAGTGGCACCACACAGCATAAAATTGCCATTTTTGGTGTACAATGTACACAGTCAAATCCTTATAGGAAACAGGTAGCAAATGAAAGATTAAATTTTTGTGTGTGTCAGTGAAGAAAATGTAAAGGTAACACAGCTATGCAGTGGTTATTAATGCTACTTTTTAAAACATATATGGCAACTCACATCTTGACGAAGTGACAGGTCTCATCCATCAATCACCTGATTGCCAAAGTGGATCTTTTTGCTCTTGTCATTCCTTATCTGCTCAGCAGTTTTCTCAAAGCAGTGACTCAGCTTCTCTCTGGAATGTGATTTCTTCTTGTACACCAAGGATTTCATATGTCCTCAGAGGAAGAAATCCATTGGTGTTAGGTCAGGGGATCCTGCTGGCCATTCCTGTGAGCCTCCACAACCTATTCACTGATCAGGAAACTGATCTTAAGTGAGTGATTCCCAAAACACACAACTTATGTGTTAATTTTTCACAAAATAAAGCAAAATACAGCATATGTGTTTAGAGTATTTTTGACTTAGAATTACTTGAACTATCATATCCTGAAGTATGTACTTTAACTCGTGGGACACCCTGTATGTCCTTAAACACTGTGCTTCCTCTGACAACATGTCCCATGTGTGGGTGGTCACAGCTGAAGTGCCTCTACCTCTTTCTGTTTGAACATGTACATGAACATGTTGATTGTTCAAGCACTCAGCTTCTACTTCACATATGTACTTCCTTATTTTCTTTTTCCATCTTTCAAGTAACCTTTCTTATCTATTAGATCTTCAATTTCTTCAGTTATCCAGTGGTAACTGTATTTTTCATTCATTCTCCTAACACAAGTTTCACTGAATTCCTGGTTTAGGGTCTGTAGCAAAGGTAATACCTTTCCCACTCACAGAGACTGATGTGCTGGCTGATTTGTACTGTGCACCATTTTTACTTTCTAATGGGATTAGTGGTCCTGTAGTGTTGTTGAGATGTGAAGGCAAGAGATGTAGGATCCTACTTTGTGTCTAATTCATTGAACTCAAGTTAGTTACATGAATATTGCAATTTAATTGGCTAGTAAGTTACTTTAATAATCTTGAAATAATTTAAGGTATCTTATTTAGCTCTATTATTGTTGCCATGTGATTGGCCTGTAAGTGTAATTCATTATGCTTATAACTTGTATCAAGTTCATATTAATATTTCATCTTCCCTTCTTCTATCTTATTTTTGTCCAATTTGAATTTTGTATGTCCCCATTGGTTATAAGATTTTTTCCAAGCTAACATTTAACACCAACACAATATTTCCCTTGGATAGTATTGAAGCAGAATTGTGTTGTGAATGTAAGATGTAAGTTCAGGAAAAATCACATTTAAATGTGATTATCATCCTATAAATAGGGATAATGATTAGAATACAAAAAGGATAAGGAATTCTGTGGTTAAGATTATCATAGGAAAACAAGTGAAAGCAGGAATATTGTTCTAAAAACATAAGATGTTTTGAGAAGGATGAGGACATGGTATGTAAATGAAGGGGTATGATATAATTCAAATGAAGATGGAGAGAGAGAGAGAGAGAGAGAGAGAGAGAGAGAGAGAGAGAGCGCTAGCTGGGTGACTGAACCCTTCACAGGATACTCATTATGTACAGCGTCTATCAGATCCCAAAGGTCATCTTTGTGCAAGAAGAGTTTAATATAACTTTACCATCCTAACATTATTCAAAGGTACTACCATTATGCAAAAGTTTAGAAGGGCATGGAGATGTTAGTAATTTAAGAGATTGCATAAATCAGACAACAGCATTCAATTTATTAGTTAAGAAATGTAAGACAAATATCAAAAGTGTATTCAGCCAATATATCTTAAAAAAGCGTTATACATTGTTTAAAGTAAAGACTTTTAAAAATATCCTTGGAGTAGAAGTCTGGTGAGACTTGCTTTCAAATGTGTTAAAAAATCATAGTAAGAATTTGCCTATCCTTGAAAGCAAGTGTCACTTTTGCTTTTAAAGCTAGAACTTATTCCAAAATAGACAAGTAGAACATTTGATGTGTCATAAGCAATAAAGTCAATAAAGGTTTACAAGACTGAGAAGGAAGGTGACATCATCTCAGAGTATTTATGAAGCAATAAATCAGCCTAAATGGAAATGAATTTTTTTTTTTTATTATTATTTTTATTTATTTTTTTTTATATTATATGGTAAGTCACTTGCTTGACAGATGAAGGGTCAGAATAGTGCTATTCAAAAGGCTACTACATTTCTCTTGGCAGGGTCTCATGGTGTGGAAGGTGTTTTGTGTTGAAAGGAGTTAAATAATTTCATATTAGTGCCACAGAAGTAGTTAAGATAGGAGAGTATAAGAATACAAGTTCTGAGATGGAATCAGGCATGAAGTAAGGATGTATTATATCCTTCTTGTTGTTTGATATAGAAAGAAATTCATATTAGCATCCTACTTATTTCCTGTTTATTTGTGTTTTTACTTTTTGTTTGTTTATTTATTTATTTATTTATTTATTTATTTATTTATTTATTTATTTATTTATTATTATTATTATTATTATTATTATTATTATTATTATTATTATTATTATTATTATTATTATTATTATTATTATTATATTTATTTTATTTATTTATTTATTTTCTTAATATCAGTGTCAAAGTGCATTGTAAGAAAAAAATGTTGTCTTTTATATGAATTCTTATTTATATTTTTACACAAATTACTGATGTTCTTTTATGTAGCATTTATAATGCATTTATGCAGTTGGAAGTCCACTGCATCATAGAAAGATCATCCTTGGTCCTCAGGGCCATACAAGGGCATAATCTAAATATGACTGAATCTAATAGAACATCCCAAGTTGTGACTTTTTACACCTCAAGTAACCATGCACCAGTATGAGATAAATCACTTGTCTAGTCATTGGTGTATTTATAATCTTGAAGATTAATCAGGAAATATGTGGATTTTGTAAATTTGATTGAGTTCACTGTAGTTCTAGCAGAAACTCACATGATCATGTATTAATGTCAATATTGTTTAGGCATGCCAAAGAATATTTTCAATTGTGTTAGAATTTTGTGTGAATGCTGAAAAAAAAAGTAACATAAGGTGAAGAAATCTGTGTGAACCATGTAAATTTGAAATGTACAGTGCATACAGTAATATAATATTTGTATTTTTAACCTAATATATGTCAAGATCACTGGCTTTAGTCATGAAAGGAAGTAGTGTGTCCATAGTCCATGGAAGTAAGTAAAGGATTAAAGAACAGTATTCATTTGACACTGTTAAATGTGTGGATCAGGGAATCTTCAATATAATTTGAATGGAGATGATAAGTGGAAGTAGATAGGTATATTTCATACAGGGACTACCATGTGTAGGCCTGATGGCCTCTTGCAGCTTCCCTTATTTTCTTATTTTCTATGATATGGAATAGGGTGTGACAGTCAAGAGCATATGCCATGCAGAACCGTTATATGAGAGAAGCATGTGCCTGAGAGCATTAGAAGTGTATATGAAATATACAACATGGTTATCTATATACAGGTATTATGGAGTGGTGTGGGTTGGTGGAATGGATCATAAAAAAATAAACCAAAGAGAAAATGTGAATATGAGTGAAACTGTGATGCTCAGCTTTGGTGCATCATGAAGGAATTAATCCAAAGGTGGGATAAATTTGCCATGAGAGGTGTCTTCACTCAAGATTAGACCCACATCATGGTAGCATTTTTTTTTTTTTCTCCTTCTCTCTCCAGTCTGGCCATTCAGGGACTGCCATGTGTAGACCTTGTAGATTCCCTTATTTTCTCATGTTCATAACTAATCACCAAGGCCCAAGTGATTCTTATTTGGCCTTCATTGTCCTGGCACTGTAAAGTTACGATTCTTTTAATAGAGAAAGAACGCTTAAAACATAGAAGGATAGGGTAAAGGATTACATGTTTGAGAGGCATTAATAAAAGAGAAAGGCCTGAGTAAGTAAGGCAGTAGCCAGGTGGTTTTGAGGAATTTCTGATTGTTAAGGCATAATATAAAATTTTCTCTGGTATCTATGAAATCTAAGCAATTTTAAGGAAGATCTGTTTTGTGACCTGTAATTTATGGTAATATATTAAAGATGGAAAAGAAATAGTTTCATGAAGTAATTTTGCTTAATTAATCTTGTGAAACGTCTAATATTTCACCTCACTTAGTCAACTCCATCACAGCATGTCAACTCTAATACCTCAATTCCATACTAGACCAACACCTCATGTCAAATTCAACTCCATCTCAAAACCTCATGCAAACTCTAACACCATATGTCAACTTCACTACCTCATATTGATTCCACCACAAGCACTTCAATTCCAGCTCATGATGTCAACACTTTATATCACCTTTAGCACTACCTTGACTAAAACATCTATTTGTCAATATCAAGCTAGCTATGACATTTCATCATCGACACCATGTCACCTCCATGATAACACTTCATTTATTTGTGAGAGGTCCTATTATAGTTGAGCCTCAGGAGGATAGGAGAAATGTATAGATTATTTTGGCTTAAATAGTGAAAGAAAAGGAAGATAGAAAATCATGCAGCGTTGAGCTACAGGTGGCTTATAATCACTCCTGAACTAGACCTTTGTATCAAGAGAGTTTCCCTGTTAACTCCATCCGTTCTCTGTATTCACTAAGTAGTCGCCGTCTGATGGCAGCACTATCGGTGCAGCTAAACATCACAGTAGTCAGTCATTTCAACTCGTGATTCCTCGCAGCCGCCACTCTGGAGTCGACAGTCGCCACTCGCCAGTAAGGTGTTGGCAGCTGGCGTGGAAGGAACACAACAAGTTCGTTTCCGAAGTCTTACTTAACTACCAGTTCGTGGACAGATCACCATGGTGAAGGTGACGGTAGAGTATTGGTAGGTTCATCAATAATTTGCTACACGTACTTACGAGCTTTCAACCGATATTTGTGAAACCTTTTTTGGCCCTTTCACCTCAGGAGAATGTGGGTCTGCTGCCTCTTGGCCATGCCTGCATACATTCCTTTCCTCCCACTTCCTGTGCACTGGGTGGACTTATTATATACGTACAGTGTTCATTCCGCAGTAGATGATCTTTATCTGGTAGGAGGACTTGATTCTGTTTAATTATATGGGGTGATGGTGTTGCAGTATATATATATATATATATATATATATATATATATATATATATATATATATATATATATATATATATATATATAGTGAACTTTGCAGGGTATAAAATCTTGTACTGTGTAATTATTCGTAGTTGCCTCATGAAAGGTATGTAGTTGCTTCATTTACTGAACCTGACCATTTTCTCCGGCGTCTTTTTATACTTTGAAATTATTATTATTATTTTTATTTTTCATTTTATTTTATTTTATTTTTAATGGCACTCATTGCTATAATGAGTTGTGTGCGGCGCACCCATCCTTATAACACCTTTTGTCGTGTTGAATTAATGTGTCCATAATGTATTATACGTATCATTTTCGCAGGGTGTATAACCTGGCTGCCCAGTAGAACATTCAGGTGATAGCGAAACTATAATATTATTTGGTTTTATTGGCAGGTGCATTCTTAAATTACCATATCCGCAGGAGAGGACAGCAAAGATCAAGCTGCCCTGTCACTACACAACCACTTCAGTTGACTAGTTCGTTAGGATTTTACACTGTTTATAACAATTGTACAGTAGTTTCAGATGTGCACATAAAATTATAAAATAAATGAAAAAAAGGTGGCGAAGAGGAGTTTTAGTGATACAAAGGAATACAACTGCAGAAACTCATCTTGGGAATGACTAGGCAGTTTTGAGGAGGGGGTTAATACACAGCGAATCATTATTAACTGCTGGACATGCCTGCCTGCTGCCTGATTACTAAATGTACTCAGCAGTTTACAAACAGTAATTGTTACTGGCAATACAAAAAAAAAAAGTTCGTAGAATCAATCAGTAATTTTCACAAGAGAGGAGATTCCTGGAAGAGATATGTAGCCTGGGATTCTTGCTTTTGTCTTGTCTTTTTGGGCGTTTTTTTTTTTTTTTTTTTTTTTAATGAAATGCATGACTTGAAAGTGGGAGTCAGCAGGCTGTTGGCAATATGGGGAGCTGTATAGCCAAGTGATCCACACTTTACCTGTTAGACAGTAGACCTTTGTGTATAATGTTTAGATTATGAACAGGATGTCTAAGCTTAGTAATAATAATATATATATATATATATATATATATATATATATATATATATATATATATATATATATATATATATATATATATATATATATATATATATATATATATTAATGGAAAGTATATTCAAATGTTCCTACTTAATGCGCAGGTTAGGATTTTATTCAGAAAACTGCCTCTTAAGTGGACGATACAGCAATAGGTTACAGAGAAATAACATATCAAATGCTACATGGAATATCAGAGAGAGAGAGAGAGAGAGAGAGAGAGAGAGAGAGAGAGAGAGAGAGAGGTAAACATATAGGACTGGAAAGTTTGTGAATGAAGCACAATTATGTCAGACAGCCTATCAGTGTTCATTATTTTTTTTATAGTTTTTTTTTTTAGTCAACTGATAAATTAAATGTGCATGCAGGTTTTCTTTGCTTAAACAAGGTACTGGAGGTTTAGGGTTGTTCTTAAGAGGGCCCCTAATTTTTTCACAGATTTTGCATATCCATGGGAATTCCTGTTACCTAACCCTCATGGATAACAAGGGATTCATTTGAAAATATTGTTATATCTCTATATCTCTTACTACTATTATAATAAATATTGCACCTCTGAACATAACTGCATGAATTATATATACTAATATGTAGAACATTTAGCTATAACCCTTTCTAAAGTCTCTCTCTAGCAGTACCACATGAATGCATTGTTGTGGTGGATCAATCTCTCTCTCTCTCTCTCTCTCTCTCTGAAGAGTACATACATATAAAGTCAGGACATTGTGTACAGAAACATTAACATTGTCATTTCTTCCTCCAGTGGGGGATGAGGGTACCGACCCCGCTATGAGGAGCTGGCCAGGGTCATCAAAGCCAAGGTTCCTCAGGCGGAGGTCACTGGCTTCGTTGGTCGCTCAAGTAAGTGGCTGCTGGTTGTTGTAGAGATTGCCATGAACATTATCTTTGCCTTTCTGTTATATAACATTAATATTATCACCTAGAAAATGTCATTGTGTTTCTGTGTGTGTGTGTGTGTGTGTGTGTGTGTGTGTGTGTGTGCACACCCATGCACATCTTCAAACTAGGCTTTTAAGAGAGTATTCTAACTATTTATGGTGCAACTATAGTAACAAATTAATGTTGTGGACATTTGTCCCTATGTAGGAAAGTCATTTGTTATGAAAACTCCTGTATTTGTGTCAAGTTAAGACACGGCTTTGATTCTTGTTTATAATAACACTGATTTGTCTTGCCCCACTTACTATTTATTTTTTTTTCTCTAATGTATGTATGCTCATCAAAACACTCTTATTTGTTGCTGAAAACCACTTCTGCTATATGTTATTTACAAATGATGGCCCTGCAATTCCTATGTGAGTGTTACATGTATATGGGACTGGTGTTAGTGTTTTTGACTCCTGTGTGTTGGGGTCTTTACCATATTTCATAACAAGCAAACTACATTACATTGTATTGTATCTTATAGGTTACACTGATTATTGTGTGCTCACATGATCTAAGTTATGGGCATCAGTTAAGTTTCACTGTTTTTAAAAGAGAAAATAATGAAGAATGCACTTTGCGTAGGTAATTTGAAGAAAAATCATCATCTCGACATTTTTCCAGTACAGTCTGATATTCATAAACTATTTATTAAGTGGATGGAATAAATGAGAATGGAAAGTACTTTGAGACAATTTGCATAAAGAGGGAGCTTTTCCTGATGGTTGCTCTTCCAGAACAAAATGATTCACAGACATGCATGGACATAGGGGACAGTATGAAAAAAATAGAATACAGTATATAGCAGTGTATGGATGGAAGAGAAAGAAAAAAGTCAAGGATGTGAAGGTTCAGGGAGGAATGTTTGGTGATCAGCACAATATGACATGAATGGCTTGTGGGATGTATAATTGTTTCCTTCCACACACAGAATTGGTGGTATACAAAGCCATGTCCAGTTAATTGATATAGACAGACCAGGTGATCCTCTAATGCACTGACTAATAAGTGCTTGAATTGTGATATGAAAAATGTGTTCATTGTAGTATGTCATAGTCCTTCAGATAATAGCTTATCTGTTTATTGTGTTAAGAGTCTATCAGTGAGTGCTGACTGTTACTCAACTAGTGGGTAGTTGCCTGATTTCATGGTGAGGCTAATGAAACTGGAAAAACATTTCTCTTCACTTGCTTGTCATGCAAGCAATTTCTTACTTATTGAATTTGGTGCTGAATTTTACATTTATTTTCCAAGACATTATTATTTTAGACATTACAGATGCAATGTCTAAGCAAGATTCAGGACAATTATAATTAGAGATAACTGTAACACACCTGAGTCATGCAGTACAAGGTTGATTGCTGATTAGACCGTGGATTCTCAACCTTTTTGCAAGCTGGGCACTCCCAAGGCTGGCTGGTTCACTGCAGTTGAGTCCCCCCTCCTCCCTGTGCTACCCACTCAATCCCTCCCTATGCCATCATAAATAGATAAAATCAGATAGATAGATATATAGATAGCCCTTGGTTTGGCTATTATTGTATTGGCCTACATCATTTATTTTCCAAGACATAATTATGTTAAACATTACAGATGCAGTGTCAAAGTAAAATTCAGGACAATTAGAGATAACCTTAGGTGGGCGTTATCGCGATAAATTATTGCGGTAACGATATTGGGTTATTGGTTATCTGATAATTATTTTTTCTATGTTATCAGTTAATCAGTATTGCAGATACTTTTGGTTCCAAACTAGTAATAATTGTTAATTTTAGTTTTTGGAACATGAGCATGTTGAAGTTTTCATTTTTCAAGATCAAATTGACTATTTTACTGAAAACAATATTTTTTCATTAGTGAAGAGACAAGATAATCATTGAATTCAAATTTTCCAAAGATTTTTCTAAGTTTTGTAAGATTAAAATAAAAATAAAGATTTGGATTTATAAATTTGTTTATTTAAAATGTTAATATTGTTACCGCTAGTATCGGAATTTTAGATTTATCAGTTATTGGATGATAAATTTATCAACAGTTATTGATTATTGGTTATTGGTGATAAAGTTATCACTATCAATTTATTAGTTATTGTGAAAATTTTTTTTGTAATTGCACCCATGTATAGAGGTAACTGTAATATATCAATCATGCAGTACAAGGTTGATTATTGATTAGACAATCTAATCTCACACACAAGTAGTCTGAGTTTATTCATTATATTTAAAGAAGTGTTCCTATTGTGTATTCATTATATTTAAAGAAATTTTCCTATTGTGCCTTTAATGAAATTTATTCTTATAATGAATACTCTTTCAACTTGCACTTGTTATAAGCCTTTTTTTTTTTCTTTTTTAATTCTCATATACCATTTTATTTTGTATTTATATTTCTTTCTCTTTATTTTTATTCTTCTTATTTCAAGAGAGCAGTGGTTTTCTGCTTTACTGTTAATTCTTCTCTGTGACTGCAAAGCAAGCTTCTGCTAGGTTCAATCTTCACACATACATATTCACATACATTTATTTCACATCTATTTTTACTATTTTGAGATAGTACTTGTTTACTATGGTGTGATTTTTGCCAAGATGATACTTCTAGCTTTGCCTTCTGTAAATAATCTAAAGTGTATATACGTGTACTATAATTTGTTTCTTCCTTATGGTGAAGGTTTTTTCACAGTGTACTCATTGGGATGGGCTAAGTAATGTAAGACTACTTTGAAATGGAAAACTTAAGGTTTTGTAAAGTTTGTATGAAACTAATTAATGCATATTATTAATATTGCTTTCTAATTTTCACACAAGCTTCTTTTGAAGTTTGTATAAACGACATAGAAGTCCACTCTAAGGTACGGACTATGGCCTTCCCTGACTTTGATGAGTTGGCTGAAATTACCAGTGATGTCGACAAAGGAAATCCCGTCCGGCAGGTTTCTAAGACTGAGTCTGGTGGCTGCCAAATCATGTAGAGCAGGTGACTTGTCTCTTCCGTTAAATTACAATCAGCTCTTTGTCTTTATGAATGTAGCACTCTCCCTATCTCTGACACCTCACTCCTTCCAGGATTTCCCCAGAGGAATATCCTTGGTAAATGACCCTCCATCTCCATGCCCAACCACTTTTCCTTGAATTGTTTATGCATGTAGTATTTAATATAATTATAAAATGAGCATGAAATGGTAAAAATAATAATGTGCATGAAATAGCCGTGAATATTAGAATGCTTACTTTTACTTCCTGCACAGCAAAATGGCTTTTTGCTCAAAATAAATGCTCAGTAAGTATCCTGCAAGTTTTGTGATGGAGTATGAGTTGAACATATGCTAACTCAAACATTACTTGTAGTAATTAACAGCTTTCCTTGCTCTGAGCATATGACTATGATGAATATATCACAATGCTACCACATTTATTATCCCTCCCCATTCCACTGACAACTCTGGCTGCAATCAGATTTGTGTTTTACATTTGTATGTGAGTGGTTGTAACTGTTCCTTCATTGAAAATGTATTGTAAGGAAATAGGTCATTTTAAGAGGGCAGCAATCAGAGGGGGAATAGAAGGATAATCGTCATGAATTAGGGAGCAGATCAAATTAAAGATATCTTGACAACAATGAAAGGATATGCGGATATGGACTGTGTATGTTATGCTGCAAATCGCACACTAGGGTAACCATGGGAATCTGCAGATGTGAAGAGAAAGCGGTGCAGATGGAGAAATAAGGTAAATAGTTTTGTTTGGATGGCCAGGAATAGATGAGTAGAGAAAGTTGAGAGATTCCTTTGCCCTACTGTGGATGTGTAGAGGCTGATGACAGTGATTAATCCACCAGTGGACATTAGCAACCTGTTTGTAATCTTAGGGGAAAAGGTTGATCCACACTGTGGAGGAAGGGTAAAACCAAAATAAATAATTGTGAGGATTACAACATTCAGATTCCTTTAGGGTTTTCATAACTGGTACTTATTGAGACACCAGCCTTTCATCTTCTTAGCATGGCTCTTACACTGTAAGGAATTAGTAGAACACAGAAAGAAGGGAAAAATGACCAAGCAAAATTTGAGTTGAGAACTGGTGCCAAAGTCTGCAGGGATGCATCACATGGGAGCACCATTCTCAATCTTGGACTCCTGTCCTCAACCCTGATGTCCTTCTTTGATGACAACATCCCTAATATTTAGGGGATGATGATGACATGCATTAAAGCAGAAATAAAACTGAGGTTGTATAGAGCAAGGTCTTCACAAAGTACTCTGTATATAATATTTGGATGCATATATCTTTGTTTATAATGCTTTATTATTTTTTTAAGCAGATGGAATGCATGTGTACATATATATAACTATATTGAGTATTGTAAATATTCTTCTTATGATATATTTTTTGTACTATACTTTATGTATTTTTTATGGGCACACAAATAAAAAAAACTTGAGTCCACATTCTTCAAAGCTAGCTGTGATTGTGAATTCAAAGCTTTGTAAAGTTTGTATTAATATTTACCTATCAAATTTCAGGCTCTTTTGAAGTTACCGTGAATGACACCCTCATCTTCTCCAAGCTTGAGCGTAAAGCTTTCCCTGACTTCGACGAGATTGTTGATGCTGTGATTGCTGTTGAAGGTGGTGGAAGTCCAAAAACCATTAAGAGGGTGCAAAAATCAAATTGCAGCATCTTATAAATTCACATGAGATGCTGATTACAGGAATGTACCATTTGGCAAGGAATGTGGTGGGCGATGATGCTTAATGAAGGGAACTGTTTAAACTTAGGACTTTTCTCGGAAAAATGTTAGTATTATTGCTCAGCATATTTTTCCTCTTGGATACATCTTACAAAATTCATGACTAATCATTTTATGAAAAATATTTCCAACACTAATTGTTTTATGAAAAAGATTTCCAACACTAATTTTGATTACCTTTGTCTTTATTGTACCATAAAATAATTTCATTTGAACTGTGTAAGTAACAGGAAAGAATGTAAAGGATGTTATACTACAACATTTTATAACAAAGTTTTTACACCATTTAATGTCATCTTTAACAGAATAAAAATGTCACCATTATCTAAAACACTATCTTACAATTACCTTGGTTTTTCAGAAGTAGGAAAGCTCCACAAATGTCATTTATTTGCTGGAGGAAACACTATTTTCTACTGTGCTGATATAATGAAAGTAACACTAATATCTTCATATTCTTACAAGCTATTATTCATTTATTGTAAAATTTTTTGGTGCCATTATTGCCACACTCTTCCACCTGACTTTTACATTGCAATCATATATTATGAAATTATGCATATATCTTTCAGTTGTTAGGTTTCTTTTTAATGAAGTGAAATTATTATTATGTAATACATCTTTTCCACCATTTTTTCTTGTTTTTATATTAACATTTCTACTATTACATATGATCAAAATTGTTGGTGTTTTGCAAACTTTATCAAATATAAGTGAAAAAAATTAAACAGCAAACATTTAAATGAGGGTTATTTCTAGTACAGAGTTCAAGAAAAGAAGCTTCACAAACATGGAGCCACTGGTTGGCTTGATGAGTGGTGTGGCAGTGGTGCTCCATTTAGCATAAAGAAATTTGCAGTGCATTTTCCAAAATGAGCTTGGCGAGTAATCATGCAAAGTTCAAAGTATGTAGTTGTTTTTGTTCATCATGACACCTATACAAAGTACTACAGGTTCCTTACTCCATAAAATGAAAAGCCATTGCTACTAGTCACCATGAATGCAGCCACATTACTCAACAAAACATCATGCCACCTCTCCTGTCCCAAATTTCAATATGTATTTCTTGCAGAAATCCACTCAAGATACTTTTATGTATTTGCTACAGCATGAATACAGATTGTAAAATGCTCTTCAATTCACAAATGATCACTATTGATGAGGTCAGTCTCCATTTATCTTTTGCAAACTTTATCAAGTGAAAAAAAACTTAAACAACAAAAATTTAAATGTTTAAATTTTAATGTTTAAATTTAAATGCTTAAAATGTTTAAATGTCTCCTCTAACTGACTATCTTCAGCCTCTTTCTCATTGCCGCAATGTTGCATCTCTTGCTATCTTCTACTTTTATTTTCATACTAACTGCTCTTCTGATCTTGCTAACTGCATACATCCCCTCCTGCAGCCTCGCTGCACAAGACTTTCTTCTCTCTCACCACTATTCTGTCCACCTCTCTAATGCAAGAGTTAACCAGTATTCTCAATCATTCATCCCTCTCTCTGGTAAACTCTGGAACTCCCTGCCTGCTTCTGTATTTCCATCTTCCTATGACTTGAACTCTTTCAAGAGGGAGGTTTCAAGACACTTATCCTCCAATTTTTGACTACCACTGTGGACCCTATTTGGGGACTAGCATCTTGGTGTTTTTTTTTTTTTTTTTTTTCCTTAGCTGGCATCCCTTCTACATAAAAAAAATAAAAATAAATAAATAAATAAATAAATAAATAGATAAATAAAATACTGACCACATCTTCCCTTTATTGTGTCACTCAAAGAAAATTTAGTACTTATCATAGGAAGCTCATTGTGGTCTTGTTTAGAAGCTTGAGAGTTGTGCTATATCTTGACATCCTTGAAGACAACAAACACGAAAATTAAATAAAAAATGTTTGTCAAAAGTATTATACTTAATTCAATTAACTATAAATCACTTTGTTAGAGACAAAGCTCTGCTCTATACAGCATTTCATAGAAAATTCAATACTGTGTCTAATGGTACATTTCTACTCTCACTGATACAAACCAGTGGGTTAAATCCTCAGAAAACTGAGTGATTTTTCCAAGTTTTATTTTGTGATTTGTGTGTGCACAGTAGAAATCTGAATTTTACATGCTCATCCCTGTAAACATTGTTGGTCCACAATGCTTATCAAATTTTAGTTTGATAAATGTATTAGTTCACAAGTTGGTATGAGATGTTTGTACATCCACAGTGCAAATTCTGATTTGATATCTTCAGTTAATGTACATATGAAGAGTACATGACACATAGGTACCAGTTTTCACTGGGATTAGTTCAGTTGTTCTTGAAAAACTATATGAGAGACACCCTTCCCATTTTTGCAGGTTACTCATCAATACTTACTGCACCCCATGGATTGGTATTTTATTTATTTTGCTCATTACACAAATTCACCTACCACTTTTCTCTTGACAGGGTTGCATGGTGTGGAAGGTGTTGTGTTGAAAGGAATTAAATGCTTTCATTAGTGCAAGAGAAGTACTTAGGATAGGAGGGTATAAGAATGCAAGTTTTGAGATGGAATCAGGTGTGAAGTAAGGTTGTATTATATCCTTGTTGTTTGATATAGAAAGAAATTCATATTAACATCCAACATTTTTTTTTATTTATTTGTGTTTCACTTTTTTGTTTATTTATTTATCAATTTATTATTATTATTTTCATTATTATTTTTATTATCATCATCATCATAATCATCATTGTCATCATTATTCATTTTTATCTTTAATCCGTATCTTCTCATGAATTAAATATTCTTTTATGTAGCATTTATAACAGGCATTTATGTAGTTGGGAGTCCACTGCATCATAGGAAGATCCTCCTTGGTCTTCAGGGTCATTCATGTGCATAATCTAATTATGATTGAATCTAATAGAAGATCCCAAGTTGTGACTTTTTTTTACATCAAAAGTAACCATAGGGCAGTATGAGATAAATCACCTGTCTAGTCATTGGTGTATTTATCATCTTGAAGATTAATCAAGAAGCATGTGTGGATTTTGTAAATTTGAGTTCACTATAGTTTTAGCAGAAACTCTCAAATGATGATGATCATTCATTTGACAATGAATGTATGGTTCAGAAAATCTTTTATATTGAGTAGAGTGTGGTAGTAAAGAACATGCCATACAGAACACTTATATGAGAGAAGCATGTGTTTGAGAGCATCAGAAATGTATATGATATTTAACAACATGGTCATCTATTTAAATGGAGTGGTTTGAGTTGGTAGAATGGGTCAAAAGAAATAAACTAAAGAGGAAGGGTTAACAGGGTGGATATGAGTGAAACTGTGATGCTCACCTTTGGTGCATCATGAAGGAATTGATCCAAAGGTGGAATAAATTTGCCATGAGAGGTGTCTTCACTCAAGATTGGACCCACATCAGGATTATGGTAGTTTTTTTTATTATTATTTTATTTATTTATTTTATTTATTTATTTATTTATTTATTTATTCTATCAGTCTGGCCATTCAAGGACTGCTATGTGTGGGCCTTGTAGGTTCCTTTATTTTCTCATGTTCATAACTAATCACCAAGGCCCAAGTGATTCTTATTCGGTCTTCACTGTTCTGGCACTGTAAAGTTAAAGATCCTTTTAATAGAGAAAGGACACTTAAAACACTGAAGGATAGGGTAAAGGATTACATGTGTGAGAGGCATTAATAGAAAAGAAAAGCTTGAGTAAGGAAGGATGTAGCCAGGTGGTTTTGTGGAATTTCTGATGGTTAATGGGTTAAGGCATAATAAAAAAAATAAAAAAATAAAAAAACTGAAATTTATGAAATCTAAGCAGTTTTAAAGAAAATCAGTTTTGTGACCTGTAATTTGTGTTAGTGTATTAAAGATGAAAAAAAAGTTTCATGAAGTAATTTTGCTTATTTATCTTATGAA
>NC_087153.1:31425521-31438021 GCF_035594125.1 Scylla paramamosain | reverse complement strand
GCATCAGAAGTACTGAGACCATTTCTAAAACCAAACTGACTAGATGGCAACAACTTATTAATATCTAAAAAACGGGTGAGACGCTTGGCCAGCAGGCGCTCAAAGATCTTAGACAGAACCGGGGTTATGGAGATGGGTCTATAATCACCAGGGTGAATGGAGGGTGAGGAGCCTTTTGGAATAGGAGTAACATTTGCAGTACGCCAGCATACCGGAAAAGAACCCTTACGTAAAAGGTCTCTAAAAATAGCTGCCAACTTTGGAGCCAGAGGGGAAGCAGTCTTTTTGCCTCCGCCAACGTTTGACTGTTCTCAAATTCACTCTTGTAGTATTTGAAATGTACAGTACCTAGGACCAAAACCAACCTTCTGTTGAGTGTTTATGTGTGATATTATTCTGTGATATCTGTGGTCTGTGACCATCACTGGCATCATCGCCAAAGGATTTGAAAGTGAAGATTTCAAACACAAGTCTGACAAAATACGAAAGGGTGATCTATCCACTTCGGCATTTCTATGGTAAACTCTCTCTCTCTCTCTCTCTCTCTCTCTCTCTCTCTCTCTCTCTCTCTCTCTCTCTCTCTCTCTCTCTCTCTCTCTCTCTCTCTCTCTCTCTCTCTCTCTCTCTCTCTCTCTCTCTCTCTCTCTCTCTCTCTCTCTCTCTCTCTCTCTCTCTCTCTCTCTCTCTCAAGAGTATCCTGTTATGCTTTGTTTTCCATCATACCACATGAGAGTTCTACCTTGATGCAATTGCATATCGTGCTCTATTCTTCGATTTTATGTATGTAGAGGACACTTACATTATTGGCGGGATGTAGGTATATACACAAGCATTATCCGCAGAAACTCGTGGTACATTACACCCTGCACAGTGAAACGGAAGAAGGTTGTGTGTGATTCACGCTTGGTTTAATGATGGCTGCAGGCGTGCCCAGCGCGAAAAACAGGTTGCTTACTGTGAATGGTCTCGGGTGCGCTCATATGAGTCATGGGAGAATTACGTTCGTCTGCGTTCAATAGCCCAGCGTACATATTCCAGTGCCCAGGATGAGTACAATGAAAACCTTAAAAATATTCTGATTGGCACCTCCCAGCCACATTCATGGTGGTCAGCTCTTAAGCAGTCCCTCTTCGGTGTGGACTCTTACCTCCTCTTTCCTTCACAGATGGTTCAATCTGCCATAATTCAAAGAACAAAGCCAATCTTTTAGCCTCTGTTTTTAATTCAAAACAATGTAATGAAGAGCTGGAACTGCCGCCGTCTCGTCCCCAGGATATAAAATTAGACTGTTGTTTTTAAGTCTTCTGAAATCTTAAGATACCTTCGTGACTTAGACTAGTTCGGCGGTTGTGATCCTGTTTTTTTTTTTTTTTTTTTTTTTTTTTCCCCACAAAAAGACTGCTTCCCCTCTGGCTCCAAAATTGGCAGATATTTTTAGAGCACTTTTACGTAAGGGTTCTTTTCCGGTATGCTGGCGTACTGCAAATGTTACTCCTATTCCAAAGGGCCCCTCACCCTCCATTCACCCCGGTGATTATAGACCCATCTCCATAATCCCGGTTCTGCCTAAGATCTTTGAGCGCCTGCTGGCCAAGCGTCTCACCCGTTTTTTAGATATTAATAAGTTGTTGTCATCTAGTCAGTTTGGTTTTAGAAAAGGTCTCAGTACTTCTGATGCTCATGTTTACATAACACACGACATTCAAGTTGCTCTTGATGCTGGTTATGAATCTAGAGTAATTTCACTTGACTTTAGCTCTGCATTTGATCGTGTTAACAAGGCCCTCCTGTCTAACTAAAGTCAGATCTTTAGGCATTGGTAGCCGCTTCCATCAAGTTATTTCAAGAGTTCCTAACCGATAGAAGAAGGTTGTGTCAAGTTGATAGATGGAGGAACTGAGTTTTTGAGACATTGAACAATACCAGGTTTGCTCTGCCCAAATTTGAAATTTTAAAGAGATAAGAAGTCAGGCGTTCTGTGGCTTCCCTGCGTGAACTGCTTACTTCCTGAAGGGTTGGACATGTACAAAAAGACATGAAAAAGTACAAGGGTGATATCATCAACTTAGGAGTGGATAGGAAAAGAAGTTTGGTTTAGAAGAGCATTGATGAATAATAGGAAGAGAGTGGGTGACAGGACAGAACCCTGAGCAACACCATTGTTAATAGATTTAGGAGAACAGTGACCATCTACCATAGCAGAAATAGAACAGTCAGAAAGGAAACTTGAGATGAAGTTACTGAGAGAAGGATAGAAGCTGTAGGAGGATAGTTTGGAAATCAAAGCTTTGTGCCAGACTCTATCAGAAGCTTTTGATATATCTAAGACAACAGAAAAATTTTCACCAAAATCTCTAAAAGAGGATGACCAAGACTCGGTAAGGAAAGCCAGATCACCAGTAGAGCAGCCTTGACAGAACCCACACTGGCAATCAGATAGAAGGTTGTGAAGTGATAGATGTTTAAGAATCTTCCTGTTGAGGATAGATTAAAAAAAAATTTAGATAGGCAGGAAATTAATAGGACAGTAATATGAGGGATTAGAATGGTCACCCTTTTTAGGAACAGGCTGAATGTAGGCAAACTTTCAGCAAGAGGGAAGGGTAGATGTTGACAGAGTTGAGAGTTTGACTAGGCAAGGTGCAAGCATGGAGGCACAGTTTTGGAAAACAATAAGAGGGACCCCATCAGGACCAAGGGTTTAGGCCAGTGAGGGCATGGAAAACATCACTGCGAAGAATTTGAATAGGTAGCATGAAGTAATCAGAGGGTGGAGGAGAGGGAGGAACAAGCCCTGAATCATACAAGGTAGAATTTTTAGCAAAGGTTTGAGGGAAGAGTTCAGCTTTAGAGATAGATGTGATAGCAGTGGTTGAAATAAAGAAGGGAAAGAAGGAGAAGCAAGGTTATTGGAGATGTTTTTGGCTAGGTGTCAGAAGTCATGAGGAGAGTTAGATCTTGAAAGATTTTGACACTTTGTATAAATGAAGGAGTTTTTGGCTAGTTGGAGAACAGACTTGACATGGTTTCGGGCAGAAATATAAAGCACATGAGATTCTGGTGATGGAAGGCTCAAGTACCTTTTGTGGGCCACTTTTTATATCATGTATAGCATGAGAACAGGCTGTGTTAAACCAAGGTTTGGAAGGTTTAGGTTGAGGAAAAGAGTGAGGAATGTATGTCTCCATGCCTGACATTATCACTTCTATTATGCGCTTGGCACACACAGACATATCTTTGACATGGAAGCAGTAGTCATTCCAAGGAAAATCTGCAAAATATCTCCTCAGGTCCCCTAACGTAGCAGAGGCAAAACACCAGAGACACCTCCACTTAGGGGGATCCTGAGAAGGGATTGGAGTGATAGGACAAAATATAGATATGAGATTGTTATTGTAGGAGACCAACTGAGAAGATAGGGTAACAGCATAAGCAGAAGAATTAGAGGCTAGGAAAAAGTCAAGAATGTTGGGCTTATCTACAAGACAGTCAGGAATACAAGTAGTGTGTTGCACCAGTTACTCTAGGTCGTGCAGGATAGCAAAGTTAAAGGCTAGTTCATCAGGATGGCCAGTGAAGGGAGAGGAAAGGCAAAGCTGGTGGTGAACATTGAAATCTCGAAGAATGAAGATCTCCATAAAAGGGAAGAGAGAATGTGCTCCACTTTGGAAGTTAAGTAGTCAAAGAATTTCTTATAGTCAGAGGAGTTAGGTGAGAGGTATACAGCACAGAAAAAATTTAGTTTGAGAGTGACAGTAGTCGTAGCCAGATAGTGGAAAATTCAAAAGATTCAAGAGTGTGGGCACAAGAGCAGGTTAAGTCGTGCACATAGATCCAACATCCAGCTTTGGATTGAAAATGAGGATAGAGAAAGTAAGAGGGAACGGAAAAGTGTGAAATACTTATATTCACATTTCTACTACTACTAGTACAGTAAAATCCCTCTCATCCGGTATTTGAGTATCCAGCAGCTTCAAGTATCCGGCACATTTTTCCCCGAGCCTTAAAATCAATAAAAAATCAATGTGTACTCATAAAATCGATTAAAGTTCCCGCGCGAGGCATACTTTGTCCCCTTGCCACCAGAGCACACTGCTTTGCGCCACTCGCGGCCCACTGCACTGTGTTTACTCAGTGACTCAGTCCCGTGCGTGCACTGTTTATCGCCTGATGCCTTCATCATGCCTAAAGTTGTAGAAAAGAGGAAGCATGTTGTGCTTATACTTAAGAAGCTGATCAGATCAGCTGATCTTTGTTATGGTAAGATGCGTGAGTGTAGGGTGGTGATTGTGGACATAATTTCACTTCTATTCAAGTATCTGGCAATATTCAAGTATCCGGCATGTCAGTGGTCCCATTGATGCCAGATAAGAGGGATTTTACTGTACTCTGAATCTACTGTTTCTACTACTATTACTACTACTGCTGCTGCTGCTGCTGTTGCTCTTACAATTATTACCACTTATGAAGATATATGGGTTGCCATGGGCAATCTATGGAGGGATGTGTGAGGTTAGAAAGAAAGGGTAGGGGTGTGTAATGGAAGGGAGGAGGTATGGGGTGTGAAGTTAGAAGGCTGGGGTGTGTGGTGGAGAGGGAGCAAGAATAAAAGACTATAATTATTCTCTTATCCTTGAGAGGAGGGTTGTGGAAGTGCAATGTAAGAACTTCCTTGTGGGATACTGAGCAAAGAAGCAGATGCAGTTGTGTGTTTAGATGTAAGGAAGGAATGAAGAGGGAAGATTGTTTTTTTACTGTCCAGTTTGATTGTCATAACTAGTCTCTTTTAACACTCTCCCAGTAACATGTGGGAATCCTGAGCACTTGTTTTCTGAATACATTTAACAGCTTAATTACACCCAATCAGCTTAAAATTTGATTCTCTCTCTCTCTCTCTCTCTCTCTCTCTCTCTCTCTCTCTCTCTCTCTCTCTCTCTCTCTCTCTCTCTCTCTCTCTCTCTCTCTCTCTCTCTCTCTCTCTCTCTCTCTCTCTCTCTCTCTCTCTCTCTCTCTCTCTCTCTCTCTCTCTCTCTCTCTCTATATGTTTGTATATATTGTTATGAACCTCAGGGTCCCCCTTTTGTCTCCAGCTGCCTCCACTTCTGCTGCACAACACTCACTGGTCAGCCACACTCACTGACACACAGCCTTACCATCATTTCTCTAGCAGTCCAGGAGGGAAGAGGGGAGACAGAGAGGAACCACTCATAACACTAAACCACGCCAGGCTAACCAAAGACATGGAGCAGGACTTTACTTGGGTCCTTGTAGTCCGCAGGTGGGAAGAATGCGCCCTCGAGGCACCTTGGCAGCTATCAGCCACAGACACCAGACAGGCAGGTGGGAGAGAGAGAGAGAAACACATGTTATGTGGTTCACATATATTATCTTGGACAGGCTTGTTACACAGTCACAGGCACAGTTCTTAGTTCCCCTAATGTCACAGTCACTCGCACAGCACACTAATAGACTGGCTCCAACATCCTTAGAAGAGTGCAGGGAGCAACACTACACCCCACAGATGCAGAACAAAGGCAGGGCAGGAGAGGAGGTGACGCACTTCCAGACTTGGCTGAATCCTGGTGGGAACTACCCGAAGGCTGGCATTCCCACACCCATCACCAAAACCCACGTTAACTCTCCCACCATAATCTCGCTAACGGGGGCCTCACGTACGCTCACATAGAGCCCACGCATTTATGCACACACACACACACACACACACACACACACACACACACACACACACACACACACACACACACACACACACACACACACACACATGTACATACACACGCTCCCATAGGCCACATTCATAACAATATATATATATATATATATATATATATATATATATATATATATATATATATATATATATATATATATATATATATATATATATATATATATATATATATCAACTCAAAGGTTCGAGCAGAGCTTCGGGTTCCAGGTCAGCAACCAATCTAACTCACATGCTGCCACCCTTTATCAGTCCTCACCTCCCCACCAGCAAGACTACACCAGATCTGTTTTACTACACTATACCATTATTTTTTCCACTTGTTTTTGCTTAACTCAGTGCCTACAAGTATGTTTTACCATATATCTTTATTTTCTACATATTTTTCCCATAACTATTCCAGTGTGTTGCCTCACCTTATAGGTCTATTTTGTTTTACACATGTTGCTGTACCCCTTATGGGTTAGTGTCTTTTATCTTTTTAATGTTGTATATATATTTTAGATTAGTTTATCAATTTTATCTGTCTTTTAGCCTGAAGATGCCTTCTGAGAAGATGAAACATTGTGCAAGCAATAAATGAAGAAAGAAACTCCAGTGTATTCCTGCTCACTTTTTCTGTAACTTGAAATTTATCTAGTATATATATATATATATATATATATATATATATATATATATATATATATATATATATATATATATATATATATATATATATATATATATATATATATATATATATATATATTACCACAGATCATCGATGTCACAGTCACTTTTTGTGAATCCTGGAGAGATAAACATCATGGATTGGGAAGTTAGTGGATAAAGCAGCCACATTATGTATGAATATATGCTGAAAAAATCTCAGAATCTGGAATAAAAGATGTGCATTTGATATTTTGACAGCTTGGAAAACACTTTGCAAGCCCACTGGGGGTCACAGGAAAGGTGACTATGTGATATATATATATATATATATATATATATATATATATATATATATATATATATATATATATATATATATATATATATATATATATATATATATATATATATCAGCAAAAGCGACCACTGGGCAATCACCTTTGTTGTAAACTTCTTGGCTGACAAATCAAATGAAAGCACAAAAAAAAGAAGTCCCTGACTACAGAAAAGCAAATTTTTGTGAACTCAGATCAGTGCTTAATCAAATTGACTGGATTTACGTACCACCACAGACATTAATGCCCAATGGAAAGTTTTCACTGATAAATATTTAAAAGTTGTGCAAGAATGCGTGCCTATGAAAAATCATCATCCCACTCAAAGCATTCAGCCTAAGTATTGGAATACACAAATAGGTGAATGCCTGTTTGCCAAGGATGCCCATAACAGATTTAAATCATACAGTAATAATGAAGAATGCACTAGATACCCAGAGTTAAGGCATACAGCAGAGATTAATCAAACACAGCAAAAGGTCCATCAAATTACATATTGCAAGCCAAATTAAGACAAACCCAAAGGAATATTGTAGCTTTATCAGGCAAAAGAGAATGATTACCTCAACTATTGGACCAATTATAGACGAAAATAGAGATTTCACCAACAGTGAGGAGGAAATTAGTAACATTATAACACTTTCTTTGCATCAGTTTTTCAAGCAGAAGACCTCAGCGACATCCCTATGGTGCTGTCAGTCCAATTAAATAACAGCATTGCCCTCAGTAGTCTCATCATAACAGGGACATGTCAGAATATATCAATAAACTTAATTAAGCAAGTCACCCAGGAATGACACGCTCTCACCCTGTATCTTAAAAGAAGCAAAATCCAAAATAGTTAAACTTCTGACTTTATTGTTCAGTAAATCCCTGCAGTCCGGTACAATGCCTGATGAGTGAAAGCTTGCTAATGTAACTTCAGTTTTAAAAAAAGACACTAAATCTTTACCATGCAATTACCAACCAATTAGCTTAACCTCAGTCATCTGCAAAATGCTAGAAACACTCACTAGAGGTCAATTTGTTAATCATTTAGAAAAAAACAAACTACTTAAAGATATTCATCATGACTTTTGAAAGAAATGCTCTTCCTTGACAAACCTCTTAGACTTCTACTATATTATGAACCAGTATGATAAAAGTAAAATGGTAGATATAATATATCTTAATTTTCAAAGGGCCTTCAGCAAAGCCCCCTAAATATATTTACTAATCAAACTAAAGTCACATGGTATCCAAGGCGACGTGTTGAGATGGGTAGAAAACTGGGTAAACAACATAAAGAAAGAGTAATAATAAATGGAAAAGCATTCAGGTGGACTAACGTAACCAGTGGGGTGCCACAGGGATCAGTCTTGGACCTGTTCTCTTCCTTGTTTATATAAAGACATAGATGAGGGTGTTATTGGTATAATATCAAAGTTTGCTAATGACACCAAAACATTGAATTACATAATCTCTAATGAATAAGTAATAGAACTGCAGAGTAATCAAGACAAATTGTCAGAGTAGGGACAAATCTGGCAAGTGAGTTTTAATGCTGATAAATGTAGTGCTTCACATAGGGTATCAAAATGAGAAAGCAAAGTATATTTAAAATTGTACCCAACTTAAAAGTGTAGACAGCAAAACAGATTTAGGAATAACAATACTGAGTAGCCTAAAACCTAGCCAACAATGTTCAGAAGTTGTAAAGAAGGCAAACAAAATAATTGGCTTAATCAGCAGATTTTTTAATATAAATCTAAGGATACAATCCTCACTTTGTATGACTCTTTAGTCTTTTGGAATATTGCATTCAAGCATGGTGCCCATATTACCAGAGAGACATAGATAAATTAGAATAAGTTCAGCATAGAGTAACAAAAATTATATTAAGCCTAAGAAACAAATCATAATAAGAGCATCTTAAAAAATTAAATCTATTCCTATGAACACAAAGCAGACTAAGAGGTAACTTAATACAAGTGTTTAAAATCATCAAAGGCATTGATAAGATGGACTGCAGTAAATATTTCATGATAGATTTTTCAAATTACACATAAGGAAACAATTGCAAAATTGTTGGGAAGCCTGTCAACTTTCGTGAATCAAAAATAATTTTTTTCGACCAAGTAGTTAATCTATGGAATGGGCTTCCTCAAGATGTGATAGATTGTAATACTGTAGAGACTTTTGAATGCCGTCTTGATAAATATTTTGTCTCCAATTTGCAGCTAACAGCATATGTTTGTTAGAGACTAACTTCCTTGCCTCCAGGAAATGGGGGCACCTCAATTCATCAATTTTCATTCTTTCCTCTAAAATTTCCCTCAGGTTTTTCTTTTCTAACCCCATAAGTTTCCTATACAGCTTATGCTAGTGGGGAGAAAGCCTTCTGCTTTGCTCTCCTTCTCTTCTACTATCACCTTAGTAGTCCTAGGTTTGGTTGCCTCGTGAGAACTGCAAGGTCTGCTGTGTCCTGTGTTTCTATGTAATTCTCTCTCTCTCTCTCTCTCTCTCTCTCTCTCTCTCTCTCTCTCTCTCTCTCTCTCTCTCTCTCTCTCTCTCTCTCTCTCTCTCTCTCTCTCTCTCTCTCTCTCTCTCTCTCTCTCTCTCTCTCTCTCTCTCTCTCTCTCTCTCTCTCTCTCTCTCTCTCTCTCAAGAGTACATACCCTATTGTTACATGCATATAAAATCAGGACATTGTGTGCAGAAACATTAACATTGTCATTTCTTCCTCCAGTGGGGGATGAGGGTATCGACCCCCGCTATGAGGAGCTAGCCAGGGTCATCAAGGCCCAGGTTCCTCAGGCGGAGGTCACTGGCTTCGTCGGTCGCTCAAGTAAGTGGCTGCTGGTTGTCATAGAGATTGCTATGAACATTTTCTTTGCCTAATATAACATTAATATTACCACCTAGGACATGTCAGTGTATGTGTGTGTGTGTGTGTGTGTGTGTGTGTGTGTGTGTGTGTGTGTGTGTGCACCAGTGTGCATTTTCAAACTAGGCCTTTAAGAGTGTAATCTAAGTATTTACAGTGTAACTATAGTAACAATTTAATGTGGGCATTCATCTCAAAGTAGGAAAGTCATTTGTTATGAAAGCTGTATTTGTGTCAAGTTAAGACACGGCTTTGATTCTTGTTTATAATAACTCTGATTTGTCTTGCCCCATTTACTAGTTTTTCTTTTTTTTTTATATCTCTCTCCAATGTATGTATGCTCATCAAAACACTCTTATTTGCTGCTGAAAACCACTTCTGCTGTATGTTATTTACAAATGATGGCCTTGCAATTCCTGTGTGAGTGTTACATGTATATGGGACTGGTGTTTGTGTTTTTGACTCCTGTCCGTTGGGGTCTTACCATATTTCATAACAAGCAAACTACATTACATTGTATTGTATCTTATAGGTTACACTATGATTATTGTGTGCTCACATGATCTAAGTTATGGGCATCAGTTAAGTTTCACTGTTTTTTAAGAAAGAAAATAATGAAGAATGCACTTTACATAGGTAACTTGAAGAAAAATCATCATCTCTTGACATTTTTCCAATACAGTCTGATTTTCATAAACTATTTATTAAGTGGATGGAATAAATGAGAATGGAAAATACTTTGAGACAATTTGTATAAAGAGGGAGCTTTTCCTGGTGGTTGCTTTTCCAGAACAAAATGATTCACAGACATGCATGGACATAGGGGACAATATGAAAAAAAATTTGAATACAGTATATAGCAGTGTATGGATGGAAGAGAAAGAAAAAAGTCAAGGATGTGAAGGTTCAGGGAGGAATGTTTGGTGATCAGCACAATATGACATGAATGGCTTGTGGGATGTATAATTGTTTCCTTCCACACACAGAATTGGTGGTATACAAAGCCATGTCCAGTTAAATGATATAGACAGACCAGGTGATCCTCTAATGCACTGACTAATAAGTGCTTGAATTGTGATATGAAAAATGTGTTCATTGTAGTATGTCATAGTCCTTCAGATAATAGCTTATCTGTTTATTGTGTTAAGAGTCTATCAGTGAGTGCTGACTGTTACTCAACTAGTGGGTAGTTGCCTGATTTCATGGTGAGGCTAATGAAACTGGAAAAACATTTCTCTTCACTTGCTTGTCATGCAAGCAGTTTCTGAATTTTACATTTATTTTCCAAGACATTATTATGCTAGACATTACAGATGTCTAGACATTACAGATAAGCAAGATTCAGGACAATTATAATTAGAGATAACTGTAACACACCTGAGTCATGCAGTACAAGGTTGATTGCTGATTAGACCGTGGGTTCTCAACCTTTTTGCAAGCTGGGCACTCCCAAGGCTGGCTGGTTCACTGCAGTTGGGTCCCCTGTCCTCCCTGTGCCACCCACTCAACCCCTCCCCAACTATGTCACCATAGATAGATAGATAGAATCAAATAGGTAGATAGATAGATAGATAGATAGCTCTTGGCTATTATTGTATTGACCCACATCATCATCATCATTATTATTATTATTATTATTATTATTATTATTATTATTATTATTATTATTATTGTTGTTGTTGTTGTTGTTGTTGTTGTTGTTGTTGTTGTTGTTGTTGTTGTTGTTATTTATTTATTTATTTATTCATATATTTATTTTTATTTATTTTCCTCCCCTCCCATCCTGTGCTCATGCTTCCCCAGGAGTGTGTCTGTTCCCCCACACCCCTGCCTCCCCAGTTGAGAACCACTGGATTAGACAATTCAGTCTCACACACAAGTAGTCTTACTTTTTTTCATTATGTTTAAAGAAGTGTTCCTATTGTGCCTATAATGAAGTTTATTCTTATAATGAATACTCCTTCAAGTTGCAATTATTATAAGCCTTTTTTTTTTTTTTTTTTCTTTTTCTTTTTTTTTTCATTTATGTATTCTCATATATTATTTTATTTTATTTTGTATTTATATATATTTCTTCCTCATTATTCTTTCAAGAGCAGTGCTTTTCTGCTTTACTGTTAATTCTTTTCTATGACTGCAAAGCAAGCTTCTGCTAAGTTCAAGGTTCACACACACACACACACACACACACACACACACACACACACACACACACACACACACACACACACACACACACACACACACACACACACACACACACTCAACATACATTTACTTCACATCTATTTTTACTATTTTGAGATAGTACTTGTTTACTATGCTATCATGATTTTTGCCAAGATGATAATTCTAACTTTGCCTTCCGTAAATAGTCTAAAGTACATATACGTGTACTATAATTTGGTTCTTCTTTATGGTGAAGGTATTTTCACAGTGAACTCATTGGGATGGACTAAGTATTGTAAGACTGCTTTGAAGTGGAAAACATAAGGTTTTGTAAAATTTGTATGAAACTTATCAATGTATATTGTTAATATTGGTTTCTAACTTTCAAAAAAGCTCCTTTTAAAGTTTGTATAAATGACATAGAAGTCCACCCCAAGGTACAGACTATGGCCTTCCCTGACTTTGATAAGTTGGCTGAAATTACCAATGATGTCGTCAAAGGAAATCCCATCCAGCAGGTTTCTAAGATTAAATCTGATGGCTGCCAAATCATGTAGAGCAGGTGACTTCTCCTTAAGTAAGACTGGTTTGAAGTGGAAAACATAAGGTTTTGTAAAGTTTGTATGAAACTAATCAATGTATTTTGTTAATATTGCTTTCTAACTTTCAAACAAGCTCCTTTTAAAGTTTGTATAAATGACATAGAAATCCACTCCAAGGTACAGAC